>NC_091335.1:18640785-18695785 GCF_038502225.1 Cherax quadricarinatus | reverse complement strand
CCCCCATTATTTAGTTCCCATGCATCTAAGGGGCATAGTTACCCCCGGTTAAGAACCCCTTGTATAGAACAACTTCAAAGGTGTTCTCTAGGTTACCTCTGAAAACATAATTAAGAGTGAGGTTTGTATGTATGCTGGGGATGTGGCTGTGATGGTCGTGACAGTATTCAAGTGAAGTGATAAATGAGGTTTTGATATAACGTGGAAGGAGGTAGATGGTGGGCCCGTGGCAAGGACGTTGATGAACGTGACCTATTTGTTACGCTCTTCTCACATCAGTGCACATGCAACAAGTGGTAGTTTACAACCCCCCCCCCCCCGTGCTGACTTGTATACCTCAGGCCAAGCTTTAAGCTGAAAAGTAAGACATGTGCAAGAGTTAGGTATCTTTATTCCGATGCGTTTCGCCTACACAGTAGGCTTCTTTAGTCGAGTACAGAGGAGACAGCAAAAACAATAGAGATGTAAAGACGATGTAATGGAGCAAAAAAAAAATTCCAGGCTGAGGGACTCGCCTCAAAAGTGCGTCTTGAAGGATGATGGGCTGATTAATCGTCTTTACATGTCTACTGTTTCTGCTGCCTTTTCTGTACCCGACTGAAGAAGCCTACTGTACAGGCGAAACGTTTAGAAATAACGATACCTAACTGCGGCACACATGTCTTACTTAATTTGTCAGTATTGTATACCATTACCAAGTTCAATCTTTAAGCTGCATCGTCTCCCTTCTTTACAACCTCATAAACGGGTACGTATATAACGTACACAATCTTAGGAAATCAGAGGATCCCAGCAGACTATCCTAAGACAGCACCGCAGACTTGTAGTGATGAGGCCTAAAATATATCATTCCAAATGAGAACATCAAAAAGAAGGAGCACTGCAGCAGGCATACTGGCTCATGAGAAATAGTATGGTGATACGGACAAGATATGGAAAAAGACACTCATGTACAGTCCTAAGGACTGAAGAAGCCACTTCTGGCGAAACGTTTCCTTTAATGACCTAACTGTACATAAATGTCTTCTACAACAAACTGGCACATGCCAGGCAGATCCAAGTCATTCCCACTTAAGGAAGCAGCACTACTGCAGGCCTACTGGTCCACGCTAAGCAGGTCCAACTAACACCCACCCACACCTATTCATACACGTCTTTAACTTACTGCCTGTCAACCTTGCCTCTATCCAGGAAAAAATTACTCCTATTCCGTGTGCCTTAATTTTCCTCAGCAGTCTCTGAGGTGGGACTATCAAAAGCCTTACTTAGTCCATAAACACAATATCGTAATCATTACCATGATCTACCTCCTCAAATACCTTAGTGAAAAAAGCTAACAAATTCGCAAGGTAGGAACGTCCTTTTGGTAGATAAGACACATAGGCAACATAGGCAACTTTATTCCGAAACGTTTCGCCTACGCAGTAGGCTTCTTCAGTCGAATACAGAAAGTAGGCAGGAACAGTAGAGATGTGAAGACGATGTAATCAGTCCATCACCCTTGAAGTCGTAGAATTTGAGGTTGTCAGTCCCTCAGCCTGGAGAAGTTCAGTTCCATAGTCAGGAACTATCCTTTTGTAAAACCGTGTTGAGATTCATTAATCACTTTATGCTTTTCAAGATGGCTACGAATTGCCTCGGCAATTATTGATTCCATAAATTTTCCAACTATGGAAGTTAGGCTTATTGGTTTATAGTTCGAAGCTAAGGACCTGTCACCTACTTTGAAAATAGGTGGCAAATGCGATACCTATCTTCAAAGAAGGTGGAGGTAGATCGTGGTAATGATTATGATAGTGTATATGGACTTAAGTAAGGCTTTTGATAGTCCCACATCAGAGACTATTGAGGAAAATTATATAAGCAAGTTTGCCATGACACCAAAATAGGCCGACGAATTTATTCTGACGAGGACATTAGAGCACTCCAGGAAGATGGAAAAATAAACACATAAGCAGTATAATGTGATCCTTTATTGAGAACGTTTCGCCCACACAGTGAGCTTTATCAAGTCACAGGTCAGATCTGTTTGTGACTTGATAAAGCTCATTGTGTGGGCGAAACGTTCTCAATAAAGGATCACATTATACTGCTTATGTGTTTATTTTTCTATTGTGTCGGTATTTTATACCATTCATTTCCACTCCAGGAAGATTTAAATAGACTGATGCAGTGGTCGGAGAAGAGGCAGATGCAGTTTAATATTGACAAATACAAAGTTGTAAACATTGGACAGGAAAATAACCATGCCACATATAAACTAAATAATTTAGATCTTAATATTACTGTTTGCGAAAAGGATTTAGGAGTTCTGGTTAGTAGTAATCTAAAACCAAGACAACAGTGCATAAGTGATCGCAATAAAGCTAACAGAGTCCTTGGCTTCATATCAAGAAGTATGGTATAAACCTTGGTAATAAATACCGACAAGTTGGTTTAGAAAAACACGTAAGCAAACACTGACATATTTATTAGAAAACGTTTCGGTCCTGGGACTTTGATCAAGGTCCCAGGACCGAAACGTTTTCTAATAAATATGTCATAGTGTTTGCTTACGTGTCTTTCTAAACCATCAAGAAGTATAAATAATACGAGTCCTCAGGTTGTTCTTCAACTCTTTATATCTTTGGGTAGGCCTCATTTAGATTATGCTGCACAGTTTTAGTCACCGTATTACAAAATGGATATAAATGCACTGGAAAACGTACAGAGGAGGATGACAAAGTTGATCCCATGTATCAGAAATCTTCCCTATGAGGATAGACTGAGGGTCCTGAATCTGCACTCTAGAAAGGCGTTGAATTAGGGGGGGGGGGATAAGATTGAAGTGTATAAATGGAAAACACGAATAAATAGAGGGGATGTAAACAGCCTCCTAAAAATATCTAGTCAAGACAGGACTTGCAGCAATGATTTTAAGTTGGAAAAATTCAGATTCAGGAAGGATATAGGAAAGCACTGGTTTGGTAATAAAGAGTTGTGGATGAATGGAACAAATTCCCGAGTATCGTCATAGAAGCTAAAACGTTGTGTAGTTTTAAAAACAGGTTAGATAAATACATGAGTGGGTGTGGGTGGGTGTGAGTCGGACCTGACTACCTTGTGCCACTAGGTCAAATGTCGTGCTCCTTCCTTAAGTGAATGTGACCTGACCTGACGAGGTGGGGGCATTGGCTTAGGCCGGTGGGGGGCTTGGACCTGCCTCGCATGGGCCAGTAGGCCTGCTGCAGTGTTCCTTCTCTCTTACGTTCTTATTTTTAAAGCTGCACAAGATTTCAATGACGCTACTCGGGAGTTTGCTCCACTCATCCACAACTCTTACCAAACCAATCTAAATTTAGATTGCATCAACCAAATGAATAATCAAGAGCTGGAGTTTCGTTAAGGTAAACACCAACCTCAGTGACAGGTGACAGCCACGAGTGCTGACAACGATGTCATGGAAACAGCAGATACCCAGTGTGTTTCAGATAACGTTCCACCTTAATTAAGTGCTTCAACAAATGTAAAGCTAATACCAAGCCTGTTTATCACCTTTCGATTTGATAACGTTAGAATTACATGGCCTTATCTTATCATTAAAGTTGTTTTACTATTAATTTCCACTCGGCAATCTTTCATATTCTGGCTTGCTAAAATTCTCACTTTCTTCACCTCATTTTCCCTTAACACACAGTTTGTTACATTGAAGATTGTGTGTAATTCATCTCAGACACTTACACAGTAGTGGAGGAAAACTCAATACACAACTTTAGAATACACACAATAAGGCCCAATAGGATGGTCCTAGACGAGTATATATATATATATATATATATATATATATATATATATATATATATATATATATATATATATATATATATATATATATATATATGTCGTGCCGAATAGGCAGAACTTGCGATCTTGGCTTAAATAGCAACGCTCATCTTGCCATATAGGACAAGTGAAAATTTGTGTATGCAATAATTTCGCCAAAATCATTCTGAACCTAACGAAAAAAATATACTTCACTGTGTTTGTTTAGTATTAAATTATCGTAAACAAATCTAAAATATATTTAGTTGGGTTAGACTAAAATAAATTTCTCTTGTTGTAGTAAGGTCAGGTAAGTTTTCTATGATTCTTTTGGTGCAAAATTAAAAATTTTTACATTAACATTAATGAAAAATATATATCTTTAAACGTATAAGAGAAAACTTTAGAAAGGACTTAATTTTAAGTGAGTTCTTGCTAATTGACCAGTTTTACATATTCGGCACGACACACACACACACATTAATATATATATATATATATATATATATATATATATATATATATATATATATATATATATATATATATATATATATATATAATATATATATCTATAATGCACAACGCAGAAACTGGCGGGTATATACAAAGAAAGATCGAAATCAGCAGGATTCGAACCCGCAGAAGGGAGACTGGCAAGATTCCCCAAGTGACGCTCTACAACATTCGGCCACAAATGCCTCAAAAGCTGGGCAGCCTTGTTTACAAGCCATGTTTCTTCCCAGTCCGGGAACATCTGTACATACCCGGCTGTTTCTGAGTGGCGCACTGATATAAAAATAGCTTGTGAGGTCAGAACATACAGGAGGAGAATAAAATAGCTTGAAACCATGACTGAGACCCACTGCTGTGCTCGGGCTGGGAAGAAACATGGCTTGTAAATCAGGCTGTCCAGCTTTTGAGGCATTTGTGACCGAGTCGTGTAAAGCGCCACTTGGGGAACCTTGCCAGTCTCCCTGTAGTGAGTTCGAATCCTGACGATGGCAGTCTCTCTCTCTCTCTCTCTCTCTATTATACACACATACTGTAGTGTAAAGCACCCTTCTGGCAAGACAGTGATGGAGTGAATGATGGTGAAAGTTTCTTTTCCGGGCCACCCTGCCTTGGTGGGAATCGGCCAGGTATTGTCCAGTGTGGTTAGATTGGTAAAGCACTGTGTACCTTGTCCTAAGGTTCGTAGGTTCGAGTCACCTTCAGCCAGAGATCAGTGTTTGTGTATATTTCGCCTGCTCTCGCGAATTCCTTGCATTGTTAAAATCTCTAGTAAGGCTGATGCATGCAGGGGATGAGATGAAAAGCTGTAAGCCTTCTCCCTGAAAGCTGGCTGCCTTGGATCAAACGTGTAGCGCAAGCTACACGCCAAGGTATTGTCCAGTGTGGGTAGAATGGTAAAGCACTGCGTACCTTGTCCTAAGGTTCGTAGGTTCGAGTCTCCTTTAGCCAGAGATCAGTGTTTGTGTATATTTCGCCTGCTCTCGCGAATTCCTTGCATTGTTAAAATCTCTAGTAAGGCTGATGCATGCAGGGGATGAGATGAAAAGCTGTAAGCCTTCTCCCTGAAAGCTGGCTGCCTTGGATCAAACGTGTAGCGCAAGCTACACGCCAAGGTATTGTCCAGTGTGGGTAGATTGGTAAAGCACTGCGTACCTTTTCCTAAGGTTCGAGTCTCCTTCAGTCAGAGATCAGTGTTTGTGTATATTTCGCCTGCTCTCGCGAATTCCTTGCACACACACACACACACACACACACATATATAATATATATATAAATATATATATATAAATATAAATATATATATAAATATATATATAAATATATATATAAATATATATATAAATATATATATAAAGGGAAGTACCACCTCTATAGCTGGAATGGGGACCCTCATCCTCAGAGAAGACAATAAACGTACCTCAGGGAAAACTCAAGGTTCTCCCCGGAGCTGTTTGAATATTTTCTTCTCCTACCACCCCCCTATATTTATATTCTATGTGAACATTTATTAATAAACAAAATACATTTACAGAAAAAAACAAACATGAATACAATGGCACAATGTATCAAAGATGATGAATTTCCTCCAGCTCCTCCGAGGCTGGACGTGAACCAAGTATGCAGCAAGCATTTCCCCTCTGGATGGCGACGCTGAGGCGCTGGAACATGAAAGTGGCTGCCCTTGGGTCCCTGGTGGTGTCGATGAGTCTGGAACCCAATTCTTTAAGGAAACGTGTGGCATTTTTTCCCCATGATCCCAAGGTCTCTGATCCCACTGGGACAAATTGATACTGTTGGCTAATGTCCCTGTACTTGCTGATCTTGTACTCCTCCCTGTGGTCAGCAGCTCCTCCCTGTCGCCCCACACTGTGATGGATATAGGTGTCAGCCAGTGTGGACACACAGGTATAGTCCCATGCTAAGAGCTTGCCATTCTTCCAAGGATAGATGGTGATCCCGTCGGGGCGGTTTGCTGGGTTGTGGGTATTGTTTGCTGCAAGTGATCGTGGCTCCCTCTCGGCAGGGCATCCAGCTGTAGCAAGGGTTCTCTTAATGATGTCGTTGACCTCATTGTGTCTTGCATGCCAGCCCTTGGTTTTGGAACAGTTGAGACCATGTAGACCGTATTGGCCTGCTTGCACTTCGCCGCAAATACACATATATTCTGTGTGAATTGGGGCAGCAAGGCGCAGAGCCACTGCAATATGGAGGGTCTTAGGGTCGAGTCGCGTTCCCATTGCCGATATGGGAACTGTTTGGAGGAAGTCCCCGGAGGGAGGTGCACTCACAGCCTGGAGACGGGCAATCTCCCTATCTGATGTTGCAGCCCTGAGCATGTTGGCAAGCACCTTTTCAGCAATTGGGCTATTCCAGCTTGACTGTTTGTGAGCCAGTGCTGCACTAGGGTTTGGTGCTGGATATATATATATATATATATATATATATATATATATATATATATATATATATATATATATATATATATATATATATATATATATATATGATGGGGTCCACCTCTGGTGTAAACTGTGGGACCCATAGCCTCGGAGAAGTGGATAAAAAGGCTTCAAGAAAGAATATTTGGATTTCTTCCTGAAGCCGTTTGAATATTCCACTTCCCCTACCACCCCATCTTTTAATACATTTTTTTTTTACCAATAGGAATATTTTATTACATAATATGGTACAGAAGATTTAAGAGATACATTGTTGATATAAAGGTGGCATATAAGGTACATGTTGTTACGTGTGTATCACCGATTATAAGGCGAAAATCTCATCCAGCTCCTCAAGAGCTGGGGCGTGTTCCCAAAATACAGTAGGCATTACCCCTTTGAACAGCCGCACTGAGCCGCTGGAACAGAAAACTAGCTGCCCTGGGATCCCTAGTTACCCTGATGAGTCTTTTTCCCAGCTCCTTAAGGAATTTAGATGCACTCTTTCCCCATGAGCCAAGGGTCTCTGAGCCTATGGGAACAAACATATAATGATGGGCAAGTTCTCCATATTTTCTAGATTTTTGGGACTCCCTGAAGCTGGCAGCTGCCCCTTCTTCCTCCCTGGTGTATTGGAGATAGGTATCAGCCAAGGTAGATGCACATGTATAGTCCCACACCACCTGCTTCCCATCTGTCCAGGCTTGAAGGGTGATACCATCTGGATGCTTCTGGCTGCCATCAGATCTGCATAGTTGGGGTGACTCCCTTACTGCTGGGCATCCAGCTGTTGTGAGGCTCCTCTTGATGTTATTAACCTCCTCATGTTTTGCAATCTTTCCCTCGGATTTACGGCACACAAGACCATGGTACCCGAATCGGTCTGCTGCTTCACTGCCACAAATACACCTGTGTTCGGCGAGAATAGGGGCGGCAAGTCGAAGGGCAACACCGATGCGGATGGTCTGTGGGTCGAGGCGTGTGCCAAGGCTGGAGTTGGGAACAGCCAACAGAAAGTCCCCAGCATGAGGGGCTCTCACTGCCAGGAGGCGGGCTCTATCCTTCCCTGACTCTGAAACATTGTTGAGGCAATATTTTCCACTATTGGACCATCCCAGTGCGATTGTTTGTAGTAGTTGGGGGGAGCAGGTCTGGTTTCAGAGCCCGTTAGATTATCCCAGATCATTGCTCCGTCAATGAATTTTTGGTCGTGGACTCCAATCTTGTCCAACACTGCACTAGCCAAGGACTCGAACCCATGCTGCTTTGGCCTGCCTTATGGTGGGCGAAAACACATGACGCCCACCATGAGGCGGGTCAAAGCAGCATGGGTTCGAGTCCTTGGCTAGTGCAGTGTTGTTATTGATCAATACCACTCGTCCGTGGTTACATATATATATATATATATATATATATATATATATATATATATATATATATATATATATATATATATATATATATATATATATATATACTGAATAACGTTTGGCCTAAGTGTAAAATAAAAATGATCAGAAGAAAATGTTGTGGTAGGAGTATTGTGTGGATGCGTGTTTGTCTTGTCATGATGCATTGCGTAAGAAACGAGAAGTGTGGCCGCCATGTTCCCTGGCGGTGTGTCCAGATGACTGCGTCTCAAAGTCCTCGCCTCGCTGCTCGGTTACTGAACTTTGGCCTCCTACAATTTTCCCCACTTCAATAGAAATAAACTCTAGTCATATATTGACAAGCACTTGTGTCTCTGGGTCCCATACTGCGACATGAGTGTGCGCTTTAGTAAGGTCTTTCTTTCAGTTTCTCAACATTAGTATTAATGACACGCATTATCATGTTTATACAGATGACTTGGGTTTGTACTCACTTGGATGTGGTCGTGGGCATAACTGTGACCTCCACTGCTCACAACTGCTCCAATTCCAGCGTGGACTATTTGCCGACTTGCCCTTTGTTTATTTCTGTGTACTCGATTTTTTTTTCAGGAATTTTGATATTCATTATTTTCGGAGAGGTTAGATTAATATAAAATTATCCTGAGAAAATTATTGGTCAATACAATGTGAAGCGTGGATGTGATGTGTACGTTTCCTTGCTAACACTATAAAAGTGGAAGGATAACCTGCACAAGTGCATTCAATAATTTCTCTTATTTTGTCCCATTCAGTGGGATCAACAGTCCGTTGTCACGTGTATGTTTGTCAGTATTCTTCTAAGGCAAGGCAGGAATACTGCTGTACATTAACAGCTCCATTTAAGGCAGGTAAAATCGCATATCTAGAGAATGTACAGAGAACCTTTACTGCACATACAAGTTTTGTCAAACACCTTAATTACTGGTAACGCTTGGAGTCACTTGATCTGTACTCACTGGAGCGCACGCGAGAAAATCATAATCTACACCTGGAAAATCCTAGAGACTGGTCCCAAGTCTGCACACAGAAATCACTCCCTACGACTTTGAAGACGCTGCAACATACCAATGGCGCCCCGCCATTGGTACACTAAGAGAAAACACAATAAGTGTCTGGGACCCAAGACTGTTCAACAGTCTCTCACCAAACATAAGGGGAATTAATAACAGGCCCCTGGTTGCCTTCAAGAGGGAGCTGGACAGATACTTAAAGTAGTACACGATCAGTCTTACTGTGGTTCGTACGTTGGACTACGTAAAGCCAGCAGTAAGAACCTAGTTGATCACGCCTTGATCCACCGGGAGGCCTGGTCAAGGACTGGGCAGCGGTGGGGTTGACCCTAGGAACACCCTCCAGGTAGATATCCGAAGAGGCTCGAGGGTGGGAGAGGGAAAAGAAAAAGTTTTGTGTCCGTAGGCATAGAGAACACTTTCAACATGGTGGTACAGAGAAGCTGACCTACCAGCACACACACAAGAACAAGAGTAAGAGTTTTAATTAAGGTGGAAGGTGAACAATTAACTACCTGTTTACCTGGCAGAAGTGCTACTTCAGCCAGGTTATGTGCAGTAGCTGTACAAGTTATGGTGATATTCAACTATACACTTCATGTATAGTTCAGGATATTAAAGTTTTGAAAACCTTTTGCAAGCATTAAGACGTTGGACGTTGGACTGCGGCCAGCAGTAACAGCCTAGTTGATCAGGCCCTGATCCATCGGGAGGCCTGGTCATGGACCGGGCCGCGGGGGCGTTGATCCCCGGAATAACCTCCAGGTAACCTCCAGGTAAGACTGATGAAGCCATTCGTGGCGAAGAATTGCCTTTAATATCCTAAACTGTGCCTTAATGACCTTAGCCACAGGTTATGTAAGACTGCGGTACGTGGGGAGAATTATTGTGGCAATGAGAATTATTTTGGACGACTGCATTGTGCTATTGACTTGTGCCACACAGCTGACCTTCCCTCAGATTGTTAAATAGACACTGTAAATGACCTTCTATGTCGCTTATCCAGAGACTTTGTACGATGACTAATGCATTTAGTATACTCACCGCCTTGTGTTTAAGCGAGGTGAATCGAGGCTCCCGGCTCCAGCGCTTCCACTACACCCACAGACCTTTCTGGTTCATATAGTCTTTGTGTTGTGACACAGGACTAGTTCTCTCTCGCTTGACTTGATCATTCTTGTGTGACAGTAGACTGGTGTTCTCACTAATATTGTACTAAGAATGTTCATGGGTGTAGGTACTGTATGAAGTATGTGATGCATTAATAAGAATTACAAGATCAAATTAATATGTGAAAGAAAATGTATATACTGGAAGCTTAATGTATTCCAAAGTCAATAATGGCAGCGTGGGGTGACGTGTGATATTGTGCTGGTCATGCAGTGGAAGTCAACTTCATGAAGGCCTGTCTGGCTAACGTCACTTGCTCAAAGTTTTTTTTACACTTGACAGATACCAAGGAACAGACAGATTTGTCAAATCCCTTTTAAGGAAAAGACGGCACACACCAGCAAAAACTACGATAGTTACTTTCCATACGGTGATATTCATGCAATTGGTTTTCAGTGTGTTCCAGAGTTTTCTACGCACGAAACTGCGCAAGACCAAGCATATCTTGTGACCGCTTAATCAATTAGACTATTGCTGCTTGTAGCCAGGCTGCCCACATTAATTTGAAAATTTTTATAATTATAGTATTCAGCCTATTTTAATATGTAATATAATTATCCAGTGAACTGTTATTACTGTACAGAAATATCCCTTCATGGATTAAATGCTTTTACTTAGGCGCAGCAAAACGATTCCTACTGGCTTAGCAATCCTCCATCAATAATAATATACCAACGTGACGCTTATAACATTGTACATAGCTTCTCTAGAATTTTTAAGAAATTAAAATTTGTACAGTTATAACCTTGACATTCATTGTAACAAATTCTGTAGTATTCCAGCGTTTATTACATATAGGAATTACATTAAAGTTATTTCATTTTATTTCACATTATTTTGAATAAGATGATGAGGTTCAGTAGTTTTTTTTAAGTGAACATAAGGTGGCAGTCCCAAGGTTACTAGTGTTGACAATGTGTGTTTACCCTCGCCGCCACTTAACCTGAGGCCAGACTTTCCGGGTTATAGCCTGAGCAAACCTGCTGTTGCTGCTTTCAAATCTAAATACAACTCGATGTATTTCGGTCGCTGCGTGATCCGAGAAAGGTATCCCCAGTGCTTCATAATCTCGATACCCTGTGGATCAATGCCCGAGATTGTAACAATGCAGAGTGCGGCTTAAATGACAATACAGTTGAATATTAGTGTTGAAGATTTTAACGGAATCAAAAGAGGCATTCACAAAGTCATCATATGGAAACTATTTCCAAATTTCAATAAAAATGGCAAATTATGAGATATGCAACCCAAACCTTATTCAAATATTTCCGAGACCAATATCGTAAAATACACAAGGACGTTAAGCTTGAAGATGCTCAAAAGTTGCATTATCAAGCTATCAGCAGAACAATACACGTGACACTCGCAAATTATCACATGATACACCAGTATTTCAATTTTTCCAGGTTCTATAAAAGCAAATCGGGAGGTATACAGGCCAAAATAAATCCAAATGTTTCTCTAAGTACGACTGATCAGCTTTAAGAAAGTATAACAAGTATTAAGTTTTAATGTAAGATTAGCGTACATAACGTACACATTTTTAACAATGGCCTTCAGTATACAGATGTTATAGGCACACAAAAGTACATTATGCTGATCTAACAGAGGATAACCAAATAAGTCAAACACTGAATTATTTCTTGTCAGAAGAGACATTCTCCAATTTTCCCTAAACTTAAAAACATCACTAAAAAAAGAATTTTGTATTTTTTCCAGCTTTCTCTTACTTATATTCTAATTAAAATTCTCTAAAATCCAGTAAGAAAACAATAATTAATTAAAAAATCTAATTTAATAAAACTGGCACTCAAAGTCCAGCATTGAGGATTCGAAGCTTATCTGAAGAGGCATTCTCTAGTTATTACATGGGAAACCATTTGCTTAATAAAATGAGCAAATTGAAATTTACACAGCTTAGAGTGAGTGATAAGCTGTATTTGAATAAATCCCAACAATAGTAAAAGTTTGAAGCAGATCATAAAAGGCATTCTCCAGTAATTTATCTGATTCCAAACGATTCTAAGTTTTAACAATTTTGGTACAATTTCAAATTTGCCACAACTCGGATTAAACTTGTGAGTCATAATCCTCCTTAGAGAATGCATCGCCAATAATATTTTGAAGCCAATCACAGCAAGCATTCTTTAGTTACTGACTGAAAACGAATGTAACCACTCAGTCAATAAAATTGACAAATTGGGACTTTTGTCAGCTAATGGCAGCGTGAGCTTTGTGTTTAGGAATCCACATCTGTAGTGAAAATTTTAAGCCGATCAGGTGAGGCACTGCTCAGTTAGGGCACTGATTGAGTAAATTTTTTTTTAACTATTTTACATCAACAAATTAGCCTGCATATAAACAAAGCTTAATGGATACTATCCTGGCCCTAAGATGCACCAGCCATTGTATAATGAAGACGATCACAAGAGATAAACTGAAATTTAATATGATTTAACAAGAATGAAAATTTCACACTATTTTACACAAAATTATCAAATCTGCATAAATTTCACTCTCTGCCGTCATCGAATTAAGAGGAACCATTTTGTTCACATTTGAAGCTACACCACTGAGAGTTCTGGAAGTTATCTGAGCCATTCCAGATTGCTGGCAATCAGTTCAACAACTCTGGTCACAGATCATGTAAACATGTTAACTGTTCCAAGAATCTAGTCCTCGATACCGTACACAAGCGACGAAAATTTGAAGCCGATTGGACGAGACGTTCTCGAGTTATGTTGGAGGAAGAAACAACTGAGGTAACCTCTTAAAACTTCCCCTTCAAGGATACCTAATAAAGTGCACACTACATGGCAGCCTTTACTACCTTCAATATTCTCACATGCTGTGGCTATTTTTCAACAATAAATTAAAGTTTTCATTTTAAAAACTTATTACAGTAACAATAATTAAAAATACATTTTATCTTTGATAAAACCATATAAAACTGATGAGAAATGAACTCTGACTACCTATCCTTTGTTCACTTGTTCATTTCCGGGGTTCATCGTCCTCGCCGCCCCATCTCGAGAGTTATCAAGTTTCCTCTTGAAGACGGTTAACCGTTAGTTTTTAATTATATGAAGAAAGGAAGTTGGACATTTTTGCATATTGTGTTATCTTTTTGTAATACTTGTGATTTCTGAGAACTTTGACCTTGTAGGTTACTCAGTATTAACATTCAAAAATACATACAAAACACACACACACATGCCCAATAGAAAGATAAAATAAAAAAATGTATTACGCAAAGCTGGATACAAGCGGTGTGCTGCTACCATATGGAAGTTACAGAGTGGGGACGAAAGTTGTGTTTCCCCGTTATATTCCATCACGCAGAATGATGCTCGTACAAGATGTTGAAACTCCGAGCCTGAGATGGGAGACTTTAGTAGCTCACTGAGGAAATCAAGTATTCCATTAAGGATTCAATTACAGGAGTTTCAAAGGTTTCGTTTTTGGAGAGCTGGAGTTACTATCATTTAGGATAGCCTATCTCTTCTACGGACAAACTGGAATTTTAATGAAGATATCTCAAATAATAAAAACTATTAACAGTGACACTTAGTACAACTAAATACTATTATACCAAGTTAAAACAACCAGTATCGAATAAAAACCTCAATAAATTTTTTATGTGAAAAGATTTCCCTAAAACTTCCCCAGGATCCCTACAGGTACCCCAGTAGTAATTATAAAACTGACAAAGGCAGAAAGGCCTAAGCGGTAGGCAAACTGTTAAAATGTGTACCAGTCAGAAGCACGCCACAAGCTATACATAGGAGACCTGGAGAATGTGCAGAGAACCTTCAGTGCTTCCATTAATTCGGTCAGGCAAATTTGGGAAGTTTGAAGTCCCTCAATCTGTACTCCTTGGAATGGTTGTAATAAATTATAATCTACACCTCAAGAATTCTAAAGGGACTTGTCTTAAATCAGCACACATGTTATTCCCATAAAAGAAAGAGGCTCAGCAGACGGTGCAAAATACCCCCAATGAATAGCAGAGGTGCAACATGTCTACCAAGGGAAAATTCAATGAGTTTGAAGGGACCATGACTTTCAACATCCTCCTTTCAAGCATATGGAGGATTACCAACAGACCCCTGGCTGTCTTCAAGAGAGAATTTAATAATTTCCTCAAGTCGGTTCCTGATCAGCTTTGATATGGTGCGTATGTTGGGATTCGTATGACTAACCCCAACAGCCTAGTTGCTCAGGCCATCAGGCCCTTCACCAGGCCTGGTCTGGAACGAGACCGAAGGGTGGCAGCTGTATAGGTTCTGTTAATGAGGAACCCTGGTGAATGCGAGCCACAGGGAAGATCTCCAGAACGTTCTAGTTAACAGCAGCAAATGATTATTTATTCTATTGTCTTTCTCGTACGAGTAAAACTCTCATTACATTATAAAACAGTTTCTTAAATTCACAGACAGGAAAAAATGTGGAAACTACGAAATTAATTCTTTGAGAATATTGAATGACGCCTTTGTGTAGTTGTAATGTTTATTAGCAACACTTTCATGCATGCAGGCGTGATAGCGTCATGCATGCATGAAACACACTCTTGGTACAGCTATTAATGCATCTAAGTGTCATTTACACCACCATATGTATGCATCATTCCAGCTGCAACTCTAGACTGCCTTTGCTAAACATCGGAAAATCCCAGTAAAAGATACTTCAAGTTGTAAACATTCCAAAGCGCTCTGATGTTTATTTTTTCACTGGTACTTTTTTTATGCAAGAAAGTACATAATTAATGGATTAAGTGGTAAGCAGAGTATTATACTGGGTGGACTTGAGGAGAGTGGTCAACAAACAAGCATACATCAACCTCCGCTGCAGTCAGCCTCGTCGTGAATCTTACATAGAAAAGCACAAGAAAATTCCAGGTAATTTCCAGAATACACTGAAGCAAAACAGTCAGAAAATGTACTTATCATTGTGGAGCCTCACCCAAGCATGAAATAACAGGACAAAGTGAGGCAACATCCTCTTATCCACGCTGTGATTTACACTTGAAATTACAGTGCTAAAGAAAACAACACAAGCCACATGATTTATCAATGATAAATATACGGAATAATTCCAAGTACATTATACAGTTTTGCTCAATGTATCTTTCTTTGGTAGTCGTGTAGGTCAGAGATTCAACTACAATTGACGAGTTCCGAGTTTTTTTCTACATACCAACATGTACAGTGTATACTTAAGACACCACGACGCTGTAATGACCTGTAGTAAAAACATCATGGCGACGATATTCCTCAACGAAACAAAGGTTCACGTATTTATGTTTTGTAAGAACATTAAAAGATAAACGGGTTTAATAAGTTGAATGGGGAGGACACGTAGCAAGCCATTTACACCGACTCTGACATAACAGTACCACTACTACACAAACAATCCACATACAGGAGAATGAAACTTACACCAGTGTTTGGAGCAATCCCCACCAGTAGTAACAGCAGCATGAACATCTTCAGCAGCAGAAGTATCTCCTGTAGGAGCATCTAAAGCAGGAGAACCAACAGTAAAAGGAGCACCACTAACAGCAGCAGCAGGAACGCCTCCAGCAGAAGCATCTCCAGCATTAGCACATGTAAAAGCAAGAGTAGCAAGAGCAGGAAGCAGCATCAGCATAACTAGAAGTGTGTCATCACAGTGCTTTAGAACTGCTGTGTGATGGGTAATGTGAATGAGCGAGGAAATGACTCTTCACACCTTCCTGACTCGTTTACGTTACATTTTACTTTCACTCTCGTGGACAAAACTACAGTCAACACGGGACACTTCTTCATTCTTAGCGATTCCTCATAAAAGCTAACTATTCCTAAGGCATACTTGTGTATCACACCTAAATGGCATTTTATAAAACACTTAAGATAATGTTCCCAGAACTGATTTTATCATGTTGGTTTAATGTCAGGCTCAACAAGCACTTTATGTACTCTCAAAATCGTAACAACCCAATTCCAAACAAACCACGGAACGGGTGGGGTTTGAAGACATGGCGAGTGAGTCTAAAACCCACCCATTCTGTGCTTTTTTTTTACGTTATGTAATTGGTATAGCATGTAAAGAGTCAAATATGTGACACTGACACCGAGAGTTTCATTACCAACTAATAACTATGAGTAAAATAACTCGCTTACCACTTCATTATTTGCTTGTGTCTCACTGTGCACATCCTGAACCTAGCACGACCCTCCTCTCCGGCTCCTTCACCTTGACATAACACTCAACACACACAGGAAAGGTTTCACCAGATTTTCATCGCCGCACTATGGTGTCCCAGCTCATGGAAGCGATAAATTTCATTAACTTATGTATGAAACTCATCCTTTGTGATGGACTACAACAGGGAAACACAGCTAAACCTCCCACAGTGAATTTTATTAACTTTGTTAATAATAAAAAGTGACATGTGTTGCCTCACCATCATGCTGCTAGTACGAACAGCCTGGTTGATCAGATCATCCAGGTTGGTCTGAACACACTCCAGGTAGATCTTCACATCACACGTGTTGCCCCACCTTCTCGTCACAGGTATTTCCTCACATTCATATCACGCTGCCACTGTATCTAACTGCCCTCTTATCATCTTGTATTTAAAGGGCGTTAACGAGTAAACTGAGTCCTCGATCAAATGACAGTTTCACCCAGCAGGTCATCACATGACTAATACCCTCATCAGAGGTTTTCCCACCTCTCCTGAAGACAACCCCTTCCTTCCGTCTACTAGGTTCACCCAATAAGCGCATCTGACCCAGCCTTTCCTACCACTGGTAATGAGACAAGTTAAGAGGCATGACTAAGAGCTTAGATTACATCCCTGCAGCCACAAATAGGCACGTACATACGTAATACACACACACACACACACACACACACACCCCGAGTGTCTAATCAACAAGTGCCTATGACAAAATGGTGACTAAGACACACCAGGTGGTTCTAAGGCATTCTTGCTGACCACCTGATCAACCAGGTTATTTGTATTAGAGGCCCGTAGGCCCACCTAGCTATCACAACCCAGTTGATTATGAATTTACGGGAAGTAGTGCTTCGGTTTCCACTTTAGAATTTCTACCTCCATTCCCGCAGTATTTCTGATGACAGTCTTGGGTCATGGATGTTGACTGCTTTTTACAGGGTTTTATTTTACTTTCTCGTATATGTTTCACTGCAGTAAGGCGCAAAACGTTGAGATGGTGTTAAGGCAGCATCCAGCAACAAGACGATTCCTCCCGTAATGAGGCACGAGCATTGTTAAAGCAATTTTCTCCCTTTTACACGGCAAATCGAGTTTGATAAATACTTCCTGCCTGAAGCGTGCTGTGTACTCTCACAGCGGAAACCAAAGTAGTTTTTACTAAACGCTAGATGAGTGTATAAAACCTCATCAGTGTTGAAACTCGCACAATAACAATATACACCAATATGCAATTACACTCGGTTCATCCAACGTTGGGGAGTCAAGGTCAGTTAACACCATCTTAACATCCTGTGTTATTACATAGTCATTGTATACCTACTGCTGAAGTTGTTAGCTAATGTTGCGAAGTGAATCATCAGCATCACTTAAGATGCGAAGATGCATCACCTAACACGCCTACTTCACCTTATTACATAAATTCTTCTTTCAGAAATTTAGTATACAGTACCTTAGTAGTGTTAAATTATAATAAATATTAATTAATATAGGTATACAAAATTATTGGAAAATAACAGGTCAGAACAAGAATAATTTGTGTTGGTTGTTAATCTTGTGCGCTTACGATAACATAACTGTGCAAGACTAAAATTGTTATATCTAAACAAAATTACTGAATTTTTGCATTGACGACACACGTTATATAACCCAAGAAAAATTTAATATAACAAGCACTATAACTTTACTACTGGTGCCTTCGCTGTGTATTCTACAGCGAAGCAGAAAGTCCAGTCACCAAATCTAATTAAAGGGTTAATGTACTTAAAGGCAGTGCGTCGAATACATCGTGTACAACCTCAGAGTTGAGAGCTGATCCAAGATGATTGTGAGTGTTACTCACACTTCACGTTAGCCACAAATCTGTGTGTTGACTGACAATGGCGTTTTGACTAATAACTCCTGCGATATTTACCAACGAGCGCACATCTAGCTGGTTGGGTGAAGTGGCTTTATTAAAAAAAACACGAGTACATCATCAATACGTTGCTATCCTACTCTATTATAACAACACTAAGAAAAAAAGGTTTTCTTGTCATATTCCATCACACAGGATGACTTTCGTACACGAGGTAATGAAACATGCCAGCCAGAACGGGAAGAATTCAGTAAGGCGATAATGATATCGTCATGCATTCCATTAAAGTTTGTGGTGAAGTCAAGGTTCATTGTGACGACCAGCGTCCAGGAAGGTGGTTATCTCACACACCGCGTCACGCACCATCACCAATGTTGCGTTTTTTTTTTAAATAATCTCCGGCAGTCACGTCACAAACATGTCTCGGCTATAACCAATTATTATGCCTTGTGCTACCTATGACTCACCACATACAAGTAGTAAGGACAAAAACCAATCTCTGTAGTATCTACCTCAGAATAAACTCTGTTCTTGGTTACTCAATTAAGGAGTGCCGAAGATAACCAACACCACACTAAGCATTCTTTATTATATCCGTTTTTCCAATCTAAGACAACCTTCCTAGTGCAACCTCAATCTAAAATTTCTATCCCTCCTTGAATTATCTAATCAATTTCTATCCTTCTTTGAATGATCTAATAAATTTATATCTTTCCAGGTGTGCATTAATAATAATTTTATACCCCTTGTTTTTATTTAATACATTCATATCCCACTGAATATAATAATAATAACAATAATAATTATAATAATAAACAACATTCAGTGTTGGTCAGACTGCCACTGAGCATTCTACTCATCAAACTTACAGTAATTACACGAACCATAGACGATTATAACTACAATTTCAATTACGCTTCCAGATTTTCAAATTTCATGATCTGATCAGAAGAATAAATTACAATTACTTGATAGTTTGAATTATTTTTTAAATTACTTAAAATTTTAAAAATGTTGAAAACATTGTTAAAAGTTCAAAATATTAAGGAAACATTTTCCTTCCTATTTTGCATCAAGTATAAGTACTTAAACAATTAACAAGAATGAGATTAAGACACATGTGCAACATCTGGGTATCTTTATTGTAGACGTTTCGCCATCCAGTGGCTTTATCAATACAAATTCTAGGACATAACTTGAAGACAGTAGAACTATGTACAGAATATGAGGTAATCAGTCCCTCAACCTAGGAGTAGGTGGGAAGAGCACCATAGTCGTGGAGATTCTGAAGCAGAAGAAAGGAGCCTGGCGCTTATATAGTAACGTCAGGTGTAGCAGACGAAGGCATATTCACTGGTAGGCGGGATTCCCCAGTGGAAGTAGGTCCTTCCCAAAGAGATGGGTTAGTTGTAGTAGTTAGTTGTATATACCATTCGTACACAATTAACAAGAATAACCACACCACGGGCGGGGTTAGAACCCGCGGTCACAGTCTCTCAAAACTCCAGACCATCTCGTTAGCGACGGTTATTACGATTTTGTGAGTCACAAGAATAACAACATTAGTTACAGTTTCAGATTATTATAATCAAGGGGGAAGCTCTAAACCCGTAGGATTATACAGCGCCTGTGGGGGGATGGAAGGTGTTCAGGGTTAATTCAAGGAACTGAGCACAAATCCAGCTCCCTAGATCAAGAGCCCTCACAGTTTCAGAGCCAGAGATGGAGAACATGTACATAATATTTAACACTAAATTAGCCAGAGATCCGGAAAGATTACAACTAAAAAAAAAAAAAAACCTTAGTTTCACTTAATGTACTTTAATGTCTTACACCTAAGACAATGTTTAATATTTTTTCCATTCAGTACAATTTAAACAAAAAACTACGATTATAAATTGAACAATATTATAAATTCCTCGGTTGCATTTAGTAAGAGAAGTTCGTGAAGTGCAGGTCCTAGCTGCGCCTTACTGACAGTAAAGAATTTCCTATGTTAAATACTCTCCCTGGCTGTGCAAACCATGATTTCTCTTGCTGGTTTCTTCAGAGATGAATGCTTCCAATAGGACGAGGTATCTACATAGAATGGAGCACAATCTTCTTGTATACATGTAGCATTAGTGAAAAGTATAATTTAAAAAGTAGATGATGAAATGATAATATTGGCGAGGCAGTAACACAGTTTCCATTAATTACTTTTGCCTTCCACTGTCCTTGCCTTGCTCTTTGTTCTCGCGAAACTACATAAAACACTAAAATAACCTGAGAACCGAAAATTCGAAATATAACAAGTGGTTTATCCTCATTCATATTATAACTCATCCAAGACGTTGAGTCAATTATTCATGAATTCCATGAACGCTTATCCGTTCAAGAATTCATAACCAGTGGCTTCCTGTTATCAAACATAAACGTTAGCCCAAACGTCCCACACAACTTTCAGAATGTTACTCATTAATTAAACTCATAAAAAATTAAACTGAGTTTTTTCCCACGGAGTTGTGCATCCATTCGTCAACAAGTCTGGACTCTCACTAGAGAGGAGCCCAGTCTCTCACAACCCACATCAGCACGACTCGCCAGTACATGTACTGGACGTGAACCAAACAACGAGTTGCATCAGAATGTACTGTTGTAAGTCATTTGATGCGTACTTTCATTTTCTCATTAGCCCAACATAATGCCCCAACTCTATAATATAGTTTCAGCTGATACAAGCTAATAACAATCAGCAATTACTTTTTAATCTAAAGGTTCAATTACAATTATTGTTTTTATTAATTACATTCAGCTTCAATTATAATTACCATTACTCCAAGGCTACTTCCCGTCAGTGTCGAATTTCAGCTTCAAACATTCTGGTTTAAGCTCTTGGCTCAGGTGGTATAAAACTAAGAAATAATGAAGGTGCTGGTAAAGAGGACCACTGGTGGTGGTAGACAGGTACAGTGGTGCTGGTGTAAGGGGAAGGGTGGCGGCGGCGCAGGCTGTGGAGTAGGTGGAGCACTGAGATAACCTCACTAGTGGCAGGATAATAGTTTGAGCGTCAGCATCGCCTTATCCAACACAGCCAACCACCTTCACACGACCTTGCAGTATTGCCACCACACAACACAGTCACGCAACTCTTAAAACAATTATCATGTACCCAGGGGAATGGAAGTGATGGGGGGGGGGGGCACGCGAGTGAATGTAGAGAGGAGAAACTGTACTTCTATTGCAAATAAACTAATTTGAACTAATAAGTAATTAATTACAAGTATAAAAAACGTTAACTTAACAATGCTTAGATATCGTATACTGGAGACGTTTCTGACTTTTTTTCTCGCTAGTAAGACCTTGTTTACAATATGAAATTCGTTTATCCCAGTATTATAAAATATACACAAGTTTGAAAGTAAAGAATTATAACAAATTTATCCATTTTTCCATATTTTTTTATATAACGAGACGTTAATGAAGATGAATTTGTATTCATCACAAACACGAAGAATGAGGGAAAATGTGACAAATGTGTCATGAAAGCCTGAAATATATGAAGAGCTTTGCATATGGGGGATGATGTTAGTCAGAACTTGTAACCATGGATTAAAGCCAGGCAAATTCAGATTTA
The DNA here is from genome assembly GCF_038502225.1 of Cherax quadricarinatus. Classification (NCBI taxonomy): domain Eukaryota; kingdom Metazoa; phylum Arthropoda; class Malacostraca; order Decapoda; family Parastacidae; genus Cherax; species Cherax quadricarinatus. The sequence goes on along the minus strand of NC_091335.1, from coordinate 18,673,744 downwards.
GAAGGATATGAAAGTGTTTGTTTGGCAATGCATTAAACTGCCAAGCTGTGTCATTAAGATGAATACTTTAAGCAGTTTTAAAAGACGTTAGACAAATCTACTCGCGTGCGCAAGTAGAAACTCTCTTGTATGGGCTTATAAGACTATTTCGGCCATGTTCATCATAAACGTGAGTCGTCAGTTCAGAATAAACACCTGAGGCAGATTTTAGTGTACTGATGTGAAGGTATATTTCAAGATAATTATAAACTATACTCGTCAAGCTCCAGTATTTTCGATGAGCACAGTCGAAAGTTCTCCAGTAAAAATATATATAATGCAACTCTCAGGAGACAATTATTAGTTTGGAAACTTCCCCTATATCGTACACCATTGGTAATTATTGGTTAAGGAGCTGTTTCTTACGGTAACTGCCCCCGCGGCCCGGTTCCAGACTAGGTCTCCACGGTTGATGGCCTGGTCAACCAGACTGTTGCTGCTGGCCCCACACAGTCCAATGTAAGCAACATAGCCTGACTGGTCAGGAACCAACTTCAATAACTGTGTCAGCTTTCCTCTTGAAGACAAGAGTGTGGGTAATTCCTCTTATGTATGACTTGTAGTCTGTTGCTTTTCTGGTCATATCTGAATAGACTGACAAAGAAATACACATAACTGGGTACAAAGTAGTCTTTAATATGGGTTTGTGCAAACATGGTGTTTGATTAGGTGATGAGTCTACTAATTAACAGTATGTTGTTGTTCTTGCTGCTTGGTTTAAAACTTTATACAAGGATGAATAATGATGTATTATTTGTAATGCTTTTTTTATACGTCTCTATACCTCCAATTTGCTGACTACTGACTACCTTTCCAGTCCAACATGGTTACAAGGTGCTGATTCATTCTAACTCGTTTCCTGACACTTGCTATTTATTACTCAAACTACAACTGGATAAACTTGTTAAGGTTCCACGTTGAACTTAATATAAACAGTAAAATGACAACAAACTGGCAAACAGCGCATAAAACAATTTAATAACAACAAAGGCAACAAAACACTCACCACTACTGAAAGATTCCCTGCCAAAATTCGACATAATTACCTGAAACACAAAAATACGCAGGTTGTTAATAAAATGCGTTTTCACATCTGGGCGTGAGGGGGGTGTTGACCCCGGAACTCCCTCCAGGTAGGCATTATCTACCTCGGTAGAAGTTCAATCAAACAGTTTTAAAATTTTCTCATACACAACCTATGGCAATGTGCCTACTTTTCTTTGAAGTTAACGAAGAAAAAAAATTATATACAGTAGGCATCTAGGACATACAATGTATATTTGTGTCCAAGCAAACAACACTAAGTGGTGATGGTCGCGTGACGTTACAAGCCACAGCCTCAACGATACCATCAACACGTCAACAAGAAAGCTACCTTAACATTATTTAACTTTAACTCTAATTTTAAATTCATAAATCTTCACTTACACGATGCGGATAAGACATATTTCGAAATACCTTTATTGAATGGAACAGTTATAGAGTGAACTAGCTGCTCAGAATCAATCTAAGTTAATCAAAAGCAGACAGAACACAGCGTGTCGCCAGAATATTGAGTTTTTAAACTTGACCAGACCAGTCAGCAGTGGTAGGCTTTTGTTTATATATTAAGAACAATATCACATGTGGCAGGAAATATAAACCATCACCTTTCCTGGAGGGAGTTTAGCACTTCCCCATCAATATAATAATAATAATAATAATAATAATAACCTCAAACACCGGAAAAGTTAACGTGTTAGTCCGTTAAGGTTGAGTTGAAAGTACTTAAAACACCAATATCACATCAGAAGTAGCAAAGTTAGCTGAAGCTCAGCACAAACTGAATCTTAAAGTACAGTTATAATAGAATTACAAATGAAAATCAACTCTCTTAGCTGCCTTTGTAAATAAATGTATATATATTCAGAATTATTAGTTACTGCTGCGATGCGTGTCTACGACCTGCTGACTCTACTGCTAAGGAGAGGTGTTTGATTGTTGAGTAATTATTGCAGTAATGCGAGTGGGGCGTCAGGGAAACTGGTAATATTTAGAAGCACACTGGCACAAATATGTGCAGGAAGATATCGAGAAATAGAGTAAACTATGTTATTGCTGCTTCAATGTAAATGGTGCAAACTTACCATATTACTGCTGCTACAATGTATAAGTGTTTATTGAAATACTAGTAATGGTGTTATTAATGCTAATACTACTACTACTACTACTAATAATAATAATAGAGTATGGAGGTGTGAGGAATACTGGTTATCTACCAGCGTCACCCGCCCCGCATCCTTTTTGCAACCAACGCTTCCCTCCCTCTCAAGATCTTTTTGAAACTTGTTCATTATGTCTCAGTTTGCGTGTCGCTGGGATGGAACACGAAAATTTAACGTCTGCTCAACCCAGCTTTAACTATTCTCAAACAATTCTATGTTATTACTATTAAACGCAGTTTCTTGTATTGCCACGTATGAGGCAGCGAGGAAGTTGTAACCACCTCAGTCTGTCATGTCTTAGCTTCTTGAATCATGGCCACACACTACATTTTTTTTTTTTTGGTCAGTAACTTTCCTCCAACGAAACACCCCGAGAGTACTTAAAACGTCGACTCTGCCAGAAAGATTATATACAAGAAAAACCTTTAAATTATGGTCTCTAATCTGCAATTATAATCTCTAAACAGTAAAGATTCACTGTTTCCAAATTTGTACAAACATCAATCTTCAATGAGGTATAGTAAGATGTGCGAAACAACCAAAATAAAGCCTGTGAATGAGTCTCAGACTCAGTCAGTCAGAGTCAGTCAGTCAGTGTCTGTCTGTCTGTCTCTCTCTCTCTCTCTCTCTCTCTCTCTCTCTCTCTCTCTCTCTCTCTCTCTCTCTTTCTACATTAGGTGTGATGCTACTTGAACTGTGAACACCTGGTTATCAGGCGACTGAACTATTAGCAACTACATATCACCCTAGAACAGACCATACCCCCGGCCGGGATTGAACCCGCGGTCATAGAGTCTCAAAACTCCAGCCCGTCGCGCTAACCACTAGACCAGCTAGCCACAATAAGATTCATCCAACTAGGTATATTTCTACACCATAGGAAGGTTAGCACAGGCACCTCTGTGACCACAAATGCAAGTTTTTACAGACGAATCTCCAGCTAGCGTGGCCGTGACGAACTCTAGCTCAAGTCCCTTCACTGCCGTCAACATGACTTAAGAAATCGTAATGACACGATTGCAAATATGTTGACGGCAGTGAAGGGACTTGAGCTAGAGTTCGTCACGGCCACGCTAGCTGGAGATTCGTCTGTAAAAACTTGCATTTGTGGTCACAGAGGTGCCTGTGCTAACCTTCCTATGGTGTAGAAATATACCTAGTTGGATGAATCTTATTGTGGCTAGCTGGTCTAGTGGTTAGCGCGACGGGCTGGAGTTTTGAGACTCTATGACCGCGGGTTCAATCCCGGCCGGGGGTATGGTTTATTTGCAATCGTGTCATTACGATTTCTTAAGTCACCCTAGAACAGCTTTGTCATCCATTAAAAGTTAAGATGGAGATCAACCTGTGAGAGAATAATTCTTAAATACATGCACAAGGATACGGATGAGGCTCAAGGAAACGAGTGGATGGTGGTACACATGGAAAGCAAATAACACAAAACATCTTTGAATTAGAAAGTGTTAACTCGCAAAGAGAAAACCTGAACTGAGGTGATATAAACTAGTAAAAGATGGTAGGGTATGTATGAGGAAACATATAGGTAAAGGTATTCTTGAAATGTTAACTTTATACATGACACCTTTTATTTCATTTACAAGATCTAGCAAGTCACTGATTCAAGACTTACAACCCAAGCGAAATCTTATCTATACTGCAATAAAATGTTTCAATAAACATTTCAACTTCTCGGTATGTACAATACATATCATTCCACCCACCCGAGTATTTTTTGACTAAGGATTCAGAGGCGAGTTACTCGCATTGTGTCTTTTATATGAACATCAACAAAAAAACAAGCGTGTTCTTGGTTATGTAAAGAGGATGAACAATATAATGGCTGAGAATGGGAAAAATGTTTTGTCTGAGTGCAAGAGAAAATGATATCCGGGAGCCTTGAAGTGCAAAGTTACTAAATACATTTAAACAAGCTATTGCAAATATTTAATGGGTGGAATACCTGTCAGGAGGCATTCTGCAAAGAATACAGGCGGGAAACAAATGACTTCGAAGAAATGGAAATGAATTACTAAGTAAATGTTGTATGGAAAACTGACAACATTGATATTGTCATGAATGCAATAAGAATCATCACAAACAAAAACGCTCAGAATAGCGAAGTGGTTCTTGGGACAATTATTAGTAGAAGTTAAGGCAAAGAGTGACACACAAAAACCTCAAGAACGATTATACATTTTTGTATCTCAGAAGCATTTACAGCGTCGCCCGAAAAAAAAAAAAACTTTTATATCCTGTAGGAAATTGCAAACAGATTACGCATTTTCGCAATTCCCTCTAAATTAACATAGGGATTTTGGCCAAATCTCTCTCCAAACTATATGGTACCTTTAATGGTGAAACACTCATGTGACCTAGTTTCCAGAATCACGAACACTAACATTTAAAACAAGGAACTTGCTTGTCTGGATGTTGTGTTCCTAGTCACCAGAGTAGGAACACAACATCCTACGGAGACGGTTATCAGTGTTCAACGTAGACAAAAGAGTAAAGTTGGTGTTTACACTATCCTGGTGACTGCGACAGTCAAGAAGACTGAACACATTGGGAGACACTAAATACCCTCTCTGATCACCAGCACCGTTTTTCTAAGTACTGTACGTAAAATATGACAAAGTTTGGTATTAAACACCATCTGCTAATCAAGTTTCCACACTGCTTTCGTTTTATTTTATTTACTAAGGACTGAAATCTTTTCGTTACATGACGGCGTTGTGTTCGTAACATTATCAAATATATCCTATCATAATGAACCTTCTACTGCTGTGACCAATTCACTCTTATATTTTATAAATCATCACCACCAAGCAAGTAAAACTATTCAAAAACTAGTTAACACATCCCGTATGTCGTTCCGTGTCACAGGCCATATATAAGTGTTAGCAAAGTTAGACGGGGTAGAGGGGTCACAATGACCCCTGGAATCGACTCCCGGAAGACCCCTGATGGTGTCTCATTAAATCTCAAGAGCTTACAGGAAGTGGACAACATTAAGCAAAGAGTAAGTTAGTGTGTCTCGCATCACCTCCACATGGCGGGACAAAACACTGGCTTTGCATACGCTCCCTATCTAATGTTCCAGGAGCAAGAACACGCACATCAGCCCATTACTGAGCACCACAACTAGAGTTAGTATTGGACATTCACTGGCAGAGGCACAAATGTTGTCATATTGTAATACACAGTGCGGTTGCGCAGGTAAGTCCCAGTGACCGCAGTTTATGTATGAAGTGTCGTTACTGAATTCCCACAGGTATGAGTCTCAGTTTAGAAAAAAAAATTACTTCTTGTCTTCTTGTTAAAAGATACTGTAGTATTTCTTTCTTATGACCAGTGACAACATATTTGTCGTCTATCTTTATATAAGATATTTTAGCTCGCCCCACAAGTATCAAGTATGCCCTAGACAGCAATACAGCTGTATATTCTTCTGTGACTTTTTTTGCCTACAAAATCAGTCTGTATTTAATCAAATGAACTTAAAGTGTCTTTTATTTCTGCAGTTATTTGCGTTTACTAACAAGTACTGTACACGCAAATTTAAGCTTTTGTAGTGTTTATACAGATACAGCATGTATATAATAACTGCTCCCTTATTTCAATAACAAGCAATAAGACTTAGCTTCGAGTTATTACACCATGAGCCAGACCTCGTTAGTTGGAAAATAACTGCAATCAATAATAGTAAATATAATTCTGCCACAGTTAACAATTTGATCTCATGAGCCTCCAACAAAGTTCTACAAAGGATCGTTCGTGTCAGGTATTTGTTTTACCGGCATTACTTGAAGCGCTGGACCATGATAAAGAGTATGACATTGTTTATCTGGATTTCCGTAATTTCCACATAAGAGATGATGAAAGTGGAGATACACGGTACTGAGGAGAAATTCTCTCATGAACTGAGGCATGACTGACTAAACAGCCAACAGGTTGTTTGCATAAATGAAGAGAAATCGAAATGGGGACCAGTCACAACAGGTGTCACACAGGGGACCATGTTCTGCCCTTTATGCTTACAATCTGCATATAAACAACCTAGACAGGAGAATAGTGATCTTAGCTTGCTGCTGGCATAAAGGCTAATACATTCTAAAGAGGACACTAGGGAAGTTCAAGTTGATCGGATAAGTTAGTGTTGCAGTTTAAAAAGTGAATATCAAGACATGAGACATGCCTAGTATAGGTGAGTAGGTATACTGCAGTACTCCTCTAAACGTACGTTTGTGCTAAGTAACATTACTCCGAAGATCATACAATTAAGAATGCGGGAAGAAGACACTGATGCACAGACCCTTGAACAAATCATCAGTATAAACATACAGTACCTGTACTGACATAGTATTAACCCTTTCACCTGTAGAATAAGTGTCCTTAGTCAAATACAGGAGAATATAATACTGGAAGAAGATGAAGAAATAATAATAATTAGTAGTAGTAAATGATGATTATTGACACCGTTGTTGCTACTATTGTTTTAACGTGATAATCCGTCAACCTTCGTAGGTGGTGGTTAGTCCCTCAGCCCACAGAACAGGCACGCGGCAAGATTTTATATACTAAAGAGGTGAGGTGAGACAACCGGAGGTGACGTCACAGATGAGCGTGGTCCACTAGTGGAAGGTGGTCATGGTAACTAGTGGTCCAGCAAAGGACCACTAGTTAAGATCGTTACGTAGTTCTGGTCTATATATTGCAGAATGAACATTAATGTGCTGGAAACCAAACAGTGAAAGACGATAAAGAAAATTTGCCTGTATCGGAAATTATTTTTACTTCAAATAAAAAAAAATGAAATTCTCTGTACAAAGGCGCAGAACTGGGAGATACCACTGTACAGTACAAATGGAAAATATAACTAAATAAATAAGACGTTAAATATAATAAATACGGCGTTAAATATAAAAAGGGACTGATTTTTTTAACGCCCTCCCATCATATATATGGGGAATTAATTTCCAATAAATCCTTGGCTCTCTTCAAGAGGTAACTGGTTAAGTTCCTCAAGTCAGTCCCTGATCAGCAGGGCTGTGGCGCATGCGGCAAGAACCAACAACCTGGTTGATCAAACCATTCACCAGGAAACCTGATTTCGAAATCGATTCCAGGCACGTTGACTCATAACATCTTGCAATACTGAACTCAAATTGTATCAATTTATTTAGAAATGATACATGAAAGCATTAGTTTGACAACAGAACTATCTACTAGACAAGTGAATTAAACTGTCAAGCAGCGTCACTGAAGCAATTACTCTGGCGGACTTAAAATAAAGAGACAAAACTAATATATTTGGGGAAATGGTTGGCTTAACATTAGGGAAAATGGTTGGCTTAACATTAGGGGAAATGGTTGGCTTAACATTAGGGAAAATGGTTGGCTTAACAGGGAAAATGGTTGGCTTAACATTAAGGGAAATGGTTGGCTTAACATTAGGGAAAATGGTTGGCTTAACAGGGAAAATGGTTGGCTTAACATTAGGGAAAATGGTTGGCTTAAAATTAAGGGAAATGGTTGGCTTAACATTAAGGGAAATGGTTGGCTTAACATTAGGGAAAATGGTTGGCTTAACATTAGGGAAAATGGTTGGCTTAACATTAGGGAAAATGGGTGGCTTAACATTAGGGAAAATGGTTGGCTTAAAATTAAGGGAAATGGTTGGCTTAACATTAAGGGAAATGGTTGGCTTAACATTAGGGGAAATGGTTGGCTTAAAATTAAGGGAAATGGTTGGCTTAACATTAGGGGAAATGGTTGGCTTAACATTAGGGAAAATGGTTGGCTTAACAGGGAAAATGGTTGGCTTAACATTAAGGGAAATGGTTGGCTTAACATTAGGGGAAATGGTTGGCTTAACATTAGGGGAAATGGTTGGCTTAAAATTAAGGGAAATGGTTGGCTTAACATTAGGGGAAATGGTTGGCTTAACATTAGGGAAAATGGTTGGCTTAACAGGGAAAATGGTTGGCTTAACATTAGGGAAAATGGTTGGCTTAAAATTAAGGGAAATGGTTGGCTTAACATTAAGGGAAATGGTTGGCTTAACATTAGGGAAAATGGTTGGCTTAACATTAGGGAAAATTGTTGGCTTAACATTAGGGAAAATGGGTGGCTTAACATTAGGGAAAATGGTTGGCTTAAAATTAAGGGAAATGGTTGGCTTAACATTAGGGGAAATGGTTGGCTTAAAATTAAGGGAAATGGTTGGCTTAACATTAAGGGAAATGGTTGGCTTAACATTAAGGGAAATGGTTGGCTTAACATTAGGGGAAATGGTTGGCTTAACATTAGGGGAAATGGTTGGCTTAACATTAAGGGAAATGGTTGGCTTAACATTAGGGGAAATGGTTGGCTTAACATTAGGGGAAATGGTTGGCTTAACATTAGGGGAAATGGTTGGCTTAACATTAAGGGAAATGGTTGGCTTAACATTAAGGGAAATGGTTGGCTTAACATTAGGGGAAATGGTTGCTTAACATTAGGGGAAATGGTTGGCTTAACATTAAGGGAAATGGTTGGCTTAACATTAAGGGAAATGGTTGGCTTAACATTAGGGGAAATGGTTGTTTAACATTAGGGGAAATGGTTGGCTTAACATTAGGGGAAATGGTTGGCTTAAGATGGTCAGTATGACTACTTCAATGTTCATCAAGGTTCAAAAGCAACAAACTGACCACTGACCCAACAACACCTACAGTCAACAATGTTCATCAAGGTTCAAAAGCAACAAACTGACCACTGACCCAACAACACCTACAGTCAACAATGTTCATCAAGGTTCAAAAGCAACAAACTGACCACTGACCCAACAACACCTTAACATTAAGGGAAATGGTTGGCTTAAGATGGTCAGTATGACTACTTCAATGTTCATCAAGGTTCAAAAGCAACAAACTGACCACTGACCCAACAACACCTACAGTCAACAATGTTCATCAAGGTTCAAAAGCAACAAACTGACCACTGACCCAACAACACTTACAGTCAACAATGAAAAACTTGCCTTCAAAGATTACCGAGTATCAGATGTATATAGCATTTTGGGGTTTATAATCCCTACAACAGACTGACTTAATGTAGAGGACTGTCGCTCACAGTTATGAAGAAACTACATATGAAATGAATGAGCGGGTGAAAGTCGCGGGAAGGGAAAACGGGCGGAGAGTAAACATTATGTGACCAACATACATCTCCCGAGTAACGTTCACACGCTTGACCCCGCCCCCCCCCCTCCCACACACCACTCACTAGTAAAAACTGGTGAAATTTCTAGAGTACACTTTCCAGCACTGTATCAGAAACGATGACTTGCGTGACGTCAGGTAGATACGAGAAGCACGACAACAGTTTAAAGTTGTAAAGTGAGAGTGTGAACTGGAGAAAAAATAAATATTAAAAAGTACAATATGATGATCAATTAACAGTAAGAGAAACAGAACAAACTCAAGCGGGATACCAGAGTTAATGATGTCTACAAAAATGGAGATGAGTGTGAAAACAAATCCTTCAGCTATAAAAGGAATTACTAAGAGACCCAAAACTATCTTCAATATTAAACTTGTTCTTGATCAGCTGAGATGTGGTCCCATGAGCGAAGTGCGTGCCGGCCGTAACAACAGATGTGACCTGAAGCACCCAACTGACTCCGATAACACCATCAAGCGCCTTACCTTTGATGAGTTCCGAGAGTTTTTCTACTCCCGGAGATGAAAAACAAGGCAGCGGAGGGAAAGGAGGTAGCCTTGATCCCCGGAACTATTATAATAGTGATCCCCTGGTAGGGAAGACAAGGCAAGCTTGACAGATTCCAGAGAACCAACCCTCTGTCTCGGAATGCACAGGTAAGAACACGAGTGTTTTATGTTTACAGTAATTATTTTGTTAGGTTTGCCATATCATATTTCCATTAATATGCCCCCGCGGCCCGGTCCACGACCAGGCCTCCCGGTGGATCAGGGCCTGATCAACCAGGCTGTTACTGCTGTTACTGTCTCAAACAAAGAAGACCCATTCGTATTATTACAGAAGCCTGGCTTTGATTTGTGTCTTAAACCCAAAAGACTTAAGAATGTGGCAAGCTTGGTACAAGGGTGAGAAAAAATACATACAACGCAAACATGTAGTGAAGGTGATAAACTAGGAATAAGACAGGAGAAACGTGAAGTGGTTGGCGAGAATTATTAAATTTTGTTTTGAAAGATTCTGTGAATACTTGGTGAATATGGAACCGTCAAAAATGATCGAACGACAAAGGAAGACTTAAATTTCTGACCCAGAAACCAGAGTGCGTTTACTAATTATTGTGAGCGAGCGAGAGGAAGAAAGTGACTTTATATGAATGAATGAACGAACGTAAATGAAAGACCCTTAGGTAGGTTGAGCTGTGAAGTTGTGAAAGGTGAAGAATACGCTTAGTGAGAGCGGTTTTTCATGATAAGTGAAAGTACCAAGGCTTGGCCCATCTGCTAGGTATTTTGATGGCAAATGTATAGAACCAAGCATGGAGACGAATGAATTTTTTTGGAATTAATGGAGGAAACCGAAATAACAAGAGAAGGCATGGGTATAAGGAGGTATGTAATAAAATCTATAGCGTATAAAAACAGGTGGTGGTTCAAGTGATCGTGACATTTTAACGTGTAAACAGGTGGTGGTGGTTCAAGAGTGTGAGAGATTGTAACATGTGTAAACAGGTGGTGGTGGTTCAAGTGGGTGAGAGATTGTAACGTGTGTAAACAGGTGGTGGTGGTTCAAGAGTGTGAGAGATTGTAACATGTGTAAACAGGTGGTGGTGGTTCAAGAGTGTGAGAGATTGTAACATGTGTAAACAGGTGGTGGTGGTTCAAGTGGGTGAGAGACTTAACGTGTGTGAAAACGGATGGTGGTGGTGGGTGTTCAAGTGGGTAAGAGATGGGGAATTATGAACCTAAGAGCACTTGATCAGATAAACCTGACGCTGGTTTGCATTGTATTTCACGAAACATTAAACCTGTTTGTTTTATTCAGTATAAGTGGAGGAAGCTTAATCCTTGGTCAACATCAACCACACTGCTTGGTGGGTGTTGCTGTGACCTACACTGTACCATCAACCACACTGCTTGGGTGTTGTTGTGACCTACACTGTACCATCAACCACACTGCTTGGTGGGTGTTGCTGTGACCTACACTATACCATCAACCACACTGCTTGGTGGGTGTTGCTGTGACCTACACTGTACCATCAACCACACTGCTTGGTGGGTGTTGCTGTGACCTACACTGTACCATCAACCACACTACTTGGTGGGTGTTGCTGTGACCTACACTATACCATCAACCACACTACTTGGTGGGTGTCGCTGTGACCTACACTATACCATCAACCACACTACTTGGTGGGTGTCGCTGTGACCTACACTGTACCATCAACCACACTACGCTGTGACCATCAACCACACTACTTGGTGGGTGTCGCTGTGACCTACACTATACCATCAACCACACTACTTGGTGGGTGTCGCTGTGGTGGTGGGTGTCGCTGTGACCTACACTGTACCATCAACCACACTACTTGGTGGGTGTCGCTGTGACCTACACTATACCATCAACCACACTACTTGGTGGGTGTTGCTGTGACCTACACTACACCATCAACCACACTACTTGGTGGGTGTCGCTGTGACCTACACTATACCATCAACCACACTACTTGGTGGGTGTTGCTGTGACCTACACTATACCATCAACCACACTACTTGGTGGGTGTTGCTGTGACCTACACTATAGCATCAACCACACTACTTGGTGGGTGTCGCTGTGACCTACACTATACCATCAACCACACTACTTGGTGGGTGTTGCTGTGACCTACACTATACCATCAACCACACTACTTGGTGGGTGTTGCTGTGACCTACACTACACCATCAACCACACTACTTGGTGGGTGTCGCTGTGACCTACACTATACCATCAACCACACTACTTGGTGGGTGTCGCTGTGACCTACACTACACCATCAACCACACTACTTGGTGGGTGTTGCTGTGACCTACACTACACCATCAACCACACTACTTGGTGGGTGTTGCTGTGACCTACACTACACCATCAACCACACTACTTGGTGGGTGTTGCTGTGACCTACACTACACCATCAACCACACTACTTGGTGGGTGTTGCTGTGACCTACACTACACCATCAACCACACTACTTGGTGGGTGTCGCTGTGACTTACAACAACGCTTCACCTACCTCAATTACTGTCCAAAAATATATCACAAAGTTTCAATTATTTAAGAGTAATTTTTTTGCCCAGGACTTGCAAAAATATTTTCCAGATACAGAGTACAATTCATTTCCTCTTTCGAAAAATAAATATACATTGCTGAATCTTTTTCTGGGAGCGATTCCATAATTCATATACAAGCAAATTACAGGTGTGATCACTATTTCCAGTGTCAAGGCTAAATCTTGCACATAGTGGGGTCCAGTTATGCTGAATTCTTGCACAAAAAGAAACCTGTTTCATGCAACTCCATATCATTAAAATTACTGTTCAACGCATATTTTCGGCTCATTTCGCATTCAAAATTATTTCAATATTTCATTTTTTTCAAGAAATATTATGCAAAAACCTAAATGAAATTTTGATATATCAGTATCTTTCGAGTATAGCACAGCCATAGACAGCACACTTAATTAATATAGGCAGATATAGCAGAGCTGACAGTGGCATCTTACACGACATAATACTACTGTCATATATAACGCCACAGCACACTTAAAACTGCCATTACATACAACACCAAGACACACTTAACACTGCTATCACATATAACACCATAGCACACTTAACATCAATAAACACCAAGACAGTATAATTATCATATCAATACCGACGAGTATTGCTGAAATAATCAAGGGACTGATCATCTATAGAGGCTAAAGGGCCGAACAACTTCTTAAACAGTCTTCAGTATTAATGTAATTTTGCATTCAACTGAAGAAGCCTGCTACGTAGGCGAAACATATCGGCAGTAAATATAACAAGAGCTGCACATTGTTACTCATCATAGCACAATTAGCAGTTGTATATGAACACTATATAATACCGACAAGATGAAGAATCAGACACACGTGCAACATCTGGGTATCTTTATTTCTAAATGTTTAGCCATCCAGTGACTTTATCAATACAAGGACAATGTGACGACTATAGAACTATATACAAAAGATGAGGTAATCAGTCCCTCAACCTTGGAGTTGGTGCAGAGCACCGTAGTCTTGAAGAGTCTCAAGCACAGGTAGTAAAACTGTCGCAGGCAGGTGACCGACTTTTACAGTTACTCTGGAAAATCCGTTCTGCAAACTTTCATCAGTAACACGATCGTGTGACCTGTGATAATGAACGTTTTAGGATCGGTAAGGTATTAGGAACTTAATCATTCTTACGTCTTGTTCATTTAATATTATTATTTGACCTATTAATATACAGTTAAAACGTAGTATCAATTCTGGCACAAACCAGTATAGCGATAATATCGCATGTCGGGTTTTATCAAAGCAAGAAAAGTTCAGTTCCCATGCCCTCGAGTCTGGTTGTCGTGAGTCATTACTCAAGAACAGCAATACAACCTCAGGCAAGGAGGGGCATCATTTCCCATTACCTTCACCCCCCCAGAACACTTCACACCACGAACCTCACACCCCCAGAACACTTCACACCACGAACCTCACAACCCCAGAACACTTTATGCAACGAACCTCAAACCCCCAGAACACTTCGCACCACGAACCTCACACCCCCAGAACACTTCACACCACGAACCTCACACCCCCAGAACACTTCACACTACGAACCTCACACCCCCAGAACATTTCATACCTCAAACCTCACACCCCCAGAACACTTCACACCACGAACCTCACAACCCCAGAACACTTTATACAACGAACCTCAAACCCCCAGAACACTTCGCACCACGAACCTCACACCCCCCAGAACACTTCGCACCACGAACCTCACACCCCCCAGAACACTTCGCACCACGAACCTCACACCCCCCCAGAACACTTCATACAACGAACCTCACACACCCCAGAACATTTCACACCACGAACCTCACCCCCCAGAACACTTCAAACCAAGAAGCTCACACCCCACCAGCACAATTTACACCACGAACCTCACACCTCACCAGCACACTTCACGCCACCAACCTCACACCTCACCAGAACACTTCACTCCACGAAGCTCACACCCCACCAGAACACTTCATACAACGAACCTCACACACCCCAAACATTTCACACCACGAACCTCACCCCCCAGCACACTTCACACCACGAACCTCACACCCCACCAGCACAATTCACACCACGAACCTCACATCACACCAGCACACTTCACACCACGAACCCCCCTTCCCCTCCGGTCTTACTTTTTAATGCTAGTTTAATCTAAGGATATATACCTTTGATGAGTTCCCAGAGTAAAAACTATTCCCAGAGCCCGGCCTTTTGTCAAGCTTGTCTGGCGTTTGGTGGTTGGGGAATGAAGTGAGCTCAATGAGGATGTGGAGGGGTAAATTCAATACACAGCTTTCAGAGAAGTATGATAAAATCGAATAGGCCAGGAGGAGGAATCAAGAACGAAAATTTGACTCCGATTAACAGGGAGGCCTGATCCAAGGCCGGGTCGCAGTTGGAAAACTCTTGAAACAGGTCACATGTCAATCACAGGTAAAAAACGTAAATTTATAAATGCATATTAAGGTAATCAGAAAAACAAATCAGAAGTGAAATGAAAGAGATAAAGGGTCCACAAGTGTGTCTCGAATAAGAGGTGAAAGTAGAGAGAGAAGGCGACGTTATTTTCTTTTTAGAGAAGAAAACAGAAGTGTTAGAAAGAGCGGTGTGAAGAACCAGGACACAATGCAAAGGTACCTAGTGAGGTGTATCAATATAATAATAGTATACCTGGAAGGTGTTCCGGGGGTCAACACTAGTATAAAATACTGACAAGCAGATAAGCGAGACATGAGCAACCTAACTGCTGTATGTGTCTCGTTCATCTATCTGTTGAGGCATGAAGTGTATGTTCAAAAACCAATTTCGTTGTTTTAAGTTAACTATGATGTGCTGATCGCCAATCTAAGCTTGTTTAATGTGTCAATAAGTTTCTTTTTAAATCTTGAGATCAACATTTTGGCTATTTAAGACTGAAGAATCACATAATACATGTCGCCTAACACACACAATTATATTATGCATAAATATTAAGTGTGGTGTATGTAGTTGTAAAGAGGAATTTATTGCAACGGAATATGTGGAGAAATTATCTTCTGGATCGAGGACTGGTTGACCGATAGGCAAAAGTTTGCATAAATAGGGAGAAATCAGAATGAGAACCCGTTACCCCTGGTGTTCCACAGGTGTCGATGTTGGGCCCATTTACTGTTCACGACTCACGAAATCGTAAAGACACGATTGCAAACAAACCATACCCCGGCCGGGATTGAACCCGCGGTCAGTGTCTCAAAACTCCAGCCCGTCGCGTTAGCCACTAGACCAGCTAGCCACAATAAGATTCGTATTGTGGCTAGCTGGTCTAGTGGCTAACGCGACGGGCTGGAGTTTTGAGACTCTCTGACCGCGGGTTCAATCCCGGCCGGGGTATGGTTTACTGTTCACAATATACATGAACGACATATATAGACGAGGGAATAAATAGCGACATGACATAGGCAAGATTACCAAGGAGGCTAAAATAAGCAGTGAAATTCTGATGAAAACTCTTAGAAGATCTGAATAGATGGATGTCTTGGAACGGATATAATTGCGCTGGAAAACATAAGGATGACGAAGTTGATTCCATGTATTAGAAATCTTTCTTACGACAGACTGATGGCGCCGAATTTGCACTCTCTGGAGAGGCTTAAAATCAGAGAAGAAATGACTGAAGTGTACATATGGATGAAAGGAATAAAGGTAATATAAAGAGCGTGCTGACAATATCCAATCAAAACAGGACTCGCAGCAATGGATTCAAGTTGGACAATTTTATATTTAGAAATGATATAAGGAAATACTGGTTTAGCAACAGAGTTAATTGTAAATGAGTGGATCAAACTTTCAAGCAACGTTATTGAAGCGAGAACCTTGGATACCTGTAAATATAGGTTGGACAGGTACACGAGTGGCTGTAAGTTGAACTTGTCGGTTTTCAATATCATTTACATGGGCCAGTAGGTTTGCTGCAGTGTTCCTTCATTCCTGTGTTCTTGTGAAACCCAGGGAAAGAGAGATAACTAAAGAGAAAACATGTGGACAAGACGATAAACCTAAGAACTAAATGGGAAGCAGAAGGACCATGGAAGTACTGTACCTAATTAATAGTTTAGAAGCCAAAGTGAGAAAAAAATGAAACCGAACTTTGTGACACATGAAGTCAAGGGTAAGGAAGAGGCCAAGGGGAAACAAAACAGGAGAAAAGTAATAATTTTCGGAGAGTGGGGAAATATTTGAGGGGGATCCAAGAAGTAAGGCCAAGGGTGAAAAAAAAAAAGTGAGGCGAAGGAGTGGGAAAAGGAGGATAAAGCGGCAGCCAGAGTGCAAATCCTCGTAGATTTTCTAAAAGTGGATAAAGTGGTGGTGACGATATTATGATTGACAAACAAGTAAATCTCAGCGGAGGGTGTAACACTGTATATTATGAGCAGAGAACTAAAGAAGAAAATATAACGTTACAAGAAACGATCAGCGAGACAAGAAATTCACACGGAATGGTTCGGGAAGAAATTTAATCCTAACGTTGGCGTTATAAAACTAAAGAGCAGGACAATAACGTGAGAAAATATGGAGAGTTTCTAAGATGACCCTAACAACTACAAATGTGACCAATTAAGTGGCTGCTAAAATTCAATTACAATAAATGCCAAGTAACGAGAATGTGAGAAGAGAGAAGGCAGGAAATGTAACACAGCTTGGGAGAAGAGAAGCCACAAGCATCACCCAAGGCCAAGGAGAAATATGTGGCAATGTCCATCACACTGAGTATATTACCGCAAGTATACATTAACTGTGTAACTACGGCGACATAAGTAAATCTAGCTTCAAGAACTTTAACCCGTGATTATTTAGGAATCTACAACATGCCAGACTCATCTTGCATTATGTGGTGTTAGCATGGAACTTGCATGCACCAACTGCTATGAATATACTACTGCATACCATTAAAGCAATTTACAAACTGTATTGAATAACTGGAGAAGGGCTTCAAAAATCAGAACGAAAACATCACCGTACTGAGGGAAAGGGAAAAGGGATTGAGGAGGACGGGGGCATCGAACAAAGATTTAAAAAGTCTAACAAATAAACCTAGAAAAGAAAAATATAGACACTTCGAAATCACTCCCTACGAAAGTAAAAGACTGGGCAGGCGATGCAAAATGCCGCCAATAAAAAGTAGGGGCGCCATTGGTACACTAAGAGAAAACACCATAAATGTCCGGGGCCCAAAACTGTTCAACAGCCTCCCATCAAGCATTAGGGGAATTGCCAATAAACCCCTGGCTGCCTTCAAGAGAGAGCTGGACAGATACCTAAAGTCAGTGCCGGATCAGCCGGGCTGTGGCTCGTACGTTGGACTACGTGCGGCCAGCAGTAACAGCCTAGTTGATCAGGCCCTGATCCATCGGGACGCCTGGTCATGGACCGGGCCGCGGGGGCGTTGATCCCCGGAATAACCTCCAGGTAACAATATCTATGGAAAATAATTCTTAGACACAGCAAATAAACAAATTTAATCGTTAGCAGTTATTAAACAAGACTGAAGATAAATCACGTAGCAACACATATATAAAGTGACAAGATGGTGGTAATTAACACAAAAACGACGTAAAGGGAAAAAGGCAACAACACGCACTTCAAAATGAGAAAGAACAAGGACAATACAAGGTCAAACACAAGCTGATTTATTGTTGTGAAGCGACATGTGCAAGGAACCCAACTGTAAACCTTCCCCACCCACATGCTTCACACCATCTGTATCTGGGTGCTCAGTAGCTCACTGCTCAAAGCATTTGACTTAACTGTAAGGCCCTGGTTTCGATTCCGTGGTACGGAGAAATACATTAGAAAGTTTCTTTATACACCTGCTGCCCCTGCCCCCCCTCCCCCCATCCCATCCCAACAGTTAAAACAGGTTCCTGTGTTAACCGAAGGTTTTGAGTCGCATCCAGGAAAAGCGTATCAGAAAACTCAAGTCCTACTGGGTTTCACTGGATTTGTGCAAGAAAGCTTCCCGGGCCCAGTGGCGGACCTACATTTTTGGGTCACTGAAGCGTGAACTGTTATGGGTGCCCCTTCACAACTCCTCATACAGTAGAACCAAAATTAAGAGATGTGGACTAAAGTCGCTTCTGGGACCCCTCGGGGTTTAGGGGCTTCAGGGCCCCTAATCACTCCCGGCTTCATATTAGATCCGCCCCTGCCCGAGCCTGTGTGAGAACCTCCGGTACCAGGTGGAAGTATTCAAGTGTTGGATAAAACGTGTCCGTGTATCTAATGATGGTAATTAAAAAAAATCTCCCACGGCGCAGGAAAGCCGCGGGCGCAATAAGAGAACACCATATCAACGTCCGTGGTCCCAGAAGATATCAGAAACACTACTGGGACAATTGTACAAGCTTTCAAGAGGAAACTGGACAATTAACTTCCCCAGGTGCCAGAGCAAACAGGCTGTGATGGATATGCAGGCCACCGGACAGCCAGCAGCAACAGCTTGGTTGATTAGGCAAACACCAGACGAGCCTGGCCCAAGGCAAGAAGTAGTAAAACTCTCGAAACTCATCAAAAGTATATCAAAGGTAAAGGCAAGGGTCTACCCTCTCCCACACAACATACCAACTTGTGTAACATACCTGTGACCACTCTCCAGAGTTATTCTACTCCCGTAACCCAGTCCAAAGTCACACTTACCGGATAACCACCAGATAACCAGACTGTTGTTGCCCACGGCACGCAGACCAACATATTCATTACAACTTGGCTGATCCGGACACACCCTGCAGGAATTGTACAGTTTCCTCTTGAAGATGTCTGCCTTTGTTCCGGCAATATTTTTTAGGTCATCTGGTGGAAGGTGCAAGTGTCTGCACCACACGTGTTGTCACGTTCCACTCCTTATGGCATCCATGTAGATAAGGACTTGGACCTCAAGGATGTTTCATGTAGTATATATTATCTGTTTTCTGCGGCCTAGAGTATATTTTGTGCGCTTTTAGATGCACCCAACACCTTAGATGTTTTAGTGATTCTATGGGGAAGTACAAGTTCCTACACGTTTAACAGGTGGGATGTTCGTGCGGTCTTGAGGGAAGCAACGAGTACAGAGCAATATTCCAAGTGATGGTCAAGTACCATCACTGGTGTCACTCTCCTTGTTATAAAAGTTCTCATAATCCAACCTGTCATTGGTGTTTCGCTCTCTGCTTTACTTTATATATGTTACGTAACTGACAATGGCTCCGGGAATCACTGCCCTTATGGCCCGGTATTAGACTAAGGCCTAAATTTGAAACAAAATAATGTATTTTCAAAACGATATTCTGTCAGACGTTTTTACTATTTCTTTTCAATTTTTTTTCTGTTTTATGGAAACGTCTGATTGCATTTTGCGTCAAATTTTCATTTAGTGTTCTTCCTGTATCGAAACAATTGCAATGTCAAGCATACATACAATCACATATCCACTCCTCACCTGGCTTGGAACTTTTCATATTGATATATTATTGGCAGCAAGAGAGAATGATATAATTTACAGCCATAAAATACTGGAGAGAAATTAATTTTGTTTACAGTGAATTAACGCTTACCAAGAGCGGGAAGCACGACGCAAATTACCACCAATGAAAGGCAGGGAATACACGTAAGTATACTAAGATATAACTCAAACTTACAATAAGGGAAGGGGACTACCACAAAGACTTTTCAAACATGTTACTGATATTCCACTGGGAACCTGGTCTGGGACCAGGCCACGGAGGCGTTGACCCTAAGAACGTTCTCCAGCTAAGAACGTTCTCCAGGGTGACTCCATTTAGGTAATGTTCATACACATCTGAAGTACTATAACCGTACACTAATATTAACAAAATGAGGGTCAAAATATATTTCAAGAGAAGGCCCAAACATTTACCCTGAGAAATGGTATACTTTGTTAGCTTTAGTTTTTTAATTCATTGTGGAAAGAAAGAATAATTAGTGTATCCACGGACACACCCAAGCACAGGTCTTAGTTGAGTGCAATATCTAAGCTCCAACCACACTTAACACTAACTTACTTATCAGCGGTCTTAACATTTAACTCTCGCAGATTTACTTTTTTTTTTTAAATTTGGTTAGCACTTAGGTTTGCTGATGACTACCTGATCAGTCTATCTATCGGTGTCTGCTGCCTGCAGACCAACACAGCTAACACACACACACACACACACACACACACACACACACACACACACACACACACACACACACACACACACACACACACACACACACACACACACACAAAAAAAAAAAAAAAAAAAAAAAAAAAAAAAAAAAAAAAAAAAAAGGGTATCGGTTATGTAAGTCCCACTAGATACTATGTACTACCAATATTTCCAGTATTTTGTCCAAAAATAGTAACATGGATCTCTGTTCATGAAGACAACATTCTTTAATAAAATAAGACAATTTACCACACCGTTATTTCTTTCACAATAAGTACTGCACGGGAGGCTGACACTGGTACCTTTTCAGCTACGCCACTGAAATTTCCCAGCAATTTCATGGCTCCCAGCAATCATTTATCCGGAGCCCCATAAAGCCAAACTGATTGCTGCATGCACTTGATAACAGTATGTTCCCGTTACCCATTTCCTGGTGAGTGCTGAAGCACCAAGAGATCTCACTCAACATTCTCCAGCAATATCCACTGACAGTGGACACCAGCATCTTCAACACTACCACCACCTACACCTATTACTGCTTCCCTTCCAACCCAATGTAAAATGCTTCGTAATATTTGGCAAATAAATTATAAAACAATGTCAAAGTGCTTTTAAATATATTCAATTTTATTGCTAATAATACAACTACATTTGCTATTCCTTGGGGAGAGGGGGGAGGGGAGTAATCACCTGTCTCAAGCTTAATAATCAAAGCAGTGAGAGAAATCTGAACCTTGAACTTTAAATAGGTGCTTCTTGTCACTGCCATCAGGATGTACAAACACTGACGTTGGTTAAGCGTGCAAGATTCAGTCTTGCATTACATTTACTTCCAGCGGTACATTTCTTAAGATCATGATTCGTTTATACTGATAAACGATATAGCAGTATGCATTAATTTCTGAACGATTCAAAGTATAAGGTGACATTGAAAAGTTACATCCTTCCCTCCCTCTATCATCACATACGGGAAATGTACCTTAAGATGGTTTCGGGGATCATCCTTTACCCGCAGTTGAGGCTCACACCGGACCTCGTGAAGTGACAGTATGCCGTTCATTGTATTTCATCAGAAGCCGTTTCGCCTACCAGGAAATATCAATAAAGACCCTGATGGACGAAATGTCTTTTAATAATATACCATAACCCTTATATTGTGTTATCGTCATACTGTCGGAATATATTACTATTTTATACATATGGGCTAAACCTCCTGAATGATGGCTTAAGTCAGCCATGTTATTGGCACAGACCAACATGCACCATAGTCAGGATGATCAAGAATGGCTTTCAAGAAATTTATAAATTTCCATCATGAAGACAGTTAACTGACCACGACCAAGGACTACTCGTCATCGAGTTCTTACGAGTGGACAGAAATACCTGAAAAACGCGTAAATACAAACATGAATATATGACAGTGAAAAATTAACCGGAAATACCAGAGCATTTTCCTGCTTTTACGAAGATTGTGTGTAAATGTACTTAACAGGACAAAGATTTTGAGCGTTTTAGTACAATTACATTCCTAAAGTACTTAAGTGTTCAAGTATTTGTTGATATAGCGAGTAAATAACTGAATCATTCCCGGTGTCCTCGACATCTTAGTTAACAATGATGTTTCATAAACCCAGATAATTTAATTTTCTTTACAACCTAACCTCAGTCAAGATCACAGTTAAATTTCGCCGGTATTGATCCAAGTGATGAATGTTGATGAAAGTAAATAATGTTGATCCAAATGATTATGTTATCAAAATGATAGTCGACATAGGTTGGTGCGGCCGTGTGTGCAAGCCTATATGGTCTATCCTGCTCACCTTTTACATACATTTTACCTGTGTGAGAAATGTTCACAACATGACGCTACACCATCCTTATATTGTGTATGCAACACTGTACCATTCACAACAAACATGACCATCAGTAAAGCACCATGATACGCGTATATTTTGCTGGCAGTTTCCATGCGCCGGCTACTCTCAAAACACAAGCGTCCCGTAGGGCACAGGCACGTCCATTAACCAAATAAAAAAAATCATGATTAACCATGTATTTCTATATACAGCAAGTATACTAAATTTGCTTTAAACAGATAAAAAAAATGACAATTTACATATAATATATGCCCAATGTATTACCGTTAGTTCTTTTCAGGTCTAGTTCGTAGATCTTCCGTGTATTCAAATACTCTTGCCCTATCGTCCGAAGGATGGACATAGGGCAATATACTAGCCGCTTTGGAGTTAAAAATCTGAAATCTATGTGCATCCACGTTCAATTTGTTTAAATAAAGGTTATAGAAATAGTGAAGAATAGCTAACTGAACACAGGCAAAATATGTTAATTATTTGCTGGCAGAGCCACTCCCTGAACGGTGCTGGCACAGTAAGTCTTAGAAGGGAGTGCGCTGCGGGAGGGAGGGAAGAAAATCCGTGGGGAGTGGAGGCTCAGGAGGACCAGACAAGGGCGGGTTGGTGCTCACTTGACAGGTCAAGGAGAAACGCCTCGCACCACAAAAATTTGTACACCCAGTTGTCAAAATCTTCATGTACGGCGTCGAGAGGAAGAGGGATGAGGGTGGGGTGCCGCTGTCTCTTTCTAACTATCACCTAAAACTTGGGTAGAGTGATCGACTCCAGATACCAGTACAAATAAAATAAAATAATATAATATAATATAATATAATATATATATATATATATATATATATATATATATATATATATGTATATATATATTTACAAGTAGGAATATTTTATTACATTATATGGCACAAAAGATTTAAGAGATACATTGTTGATATAAAGGTGGCATATACGGTACATGTTGTTACGTGTGTATCACCGATTATAGGGCGAAAATCTCATCCAGCTCCTCAGAGCTGGGGCGTGTGCCCAAAATACAGCAGGCATTACCCCTTTGAACAGCCGCACTGAGCCGCTGGAACAGAAAACTAGCTGCCCTGGGATCCCTAGTTACCCTGATGAGTCTTTTTCCCAGCTCCTTAAGGAATTTAGATGCATTCTTTCCCCATGAGCCAAGGGTCTCTGGGCCTATGGGAACAAACATATAATGATGGGCAAGTTCTCCATATTTTCTAGACTTTTGGGACTCACTGAAGCTGGCAGCTGCCCCTCCTTCCTTCCAAATGTATTGGAGATAGGTATCAGCTAAGGTAGATGCACATGTATAGTCCCACACCACCTGCTTCCCATCTGTCCAGGCTTGAAGGGTGATACCATCTGGACGCTTCTGGCTGCCATCAGATCTGCATAGCTGGGGTGGCTCCCTTACTGCTGGGCATCCAGCTGTTGTGAGGCTCCTCTTGATAATGTTATTAACCTCCTCATGTCTTGCAATCTTTCCCTCGGATTTACGGCACACAAGACGATGGGGTCCACCTCTGATGTAAATTGTGGGACCCACAGCCTCGGAGAAGTGGATAAAAAGGCTTCAAGGAAGAATATTTGGATTTCTTCCTGAAGCCGTTTAAATATTCCACTTCCTCTACCACCCCATATATATATATATATATATATATATATATATATATATATATATATAAGTGTGTGTGTGTGTGCTCACCTAGTTGTACTCACCTAACTGAGGTTGCAGGGGTCGAGTCCAAGCTCCTGGCCCCGCCTCTTCACTGGTCGCTACTAGGTTACTCTCCCTGTACCATGAGCTTTATCATACCTCTGCTTAAAGCTATGTATGGATCCTGCCTCCACTACTTCTCTTCCCAAACTGTTCCACTTCCTGACTACTCTGTGGCTGAAGAAATACTTCCTAACATCCCTGTGATTCTTCTGTGTCTTCAACTTCCAACTGTGTCCCCTTGTTACTGTGTCCAATCTCTGGAACATCCTGCGTTTGTCCACCTTGTCAATTCCTCTCAGTATTTTGTATGTCGTTATCATGTCCCCCCCTATCTCTCCTGTCATCCAGTGTCGTCAGGTTGATTTCCCTTAACCTCTCCTCATAGAACATACCTCTTAGCTCTGGGACTAGTCTTGTTGCAAACCTTTGCACTTTCTCTAGTTTCTTTACGTGCTTGGCTAGGTGTGGGTTCCAAACTGGTGCCGCATACTCCAATATGGGCCTAACGTACACGGTGTACAGGGTCCTGAACGATTCCTTATTACGATGTCGGAATGCTGTTCTGAGGTTTGCAAGGCGCCCATATGCTGCAGCCGTTATTTGGTTGATGTGCGCTTCAGGAGATGTGCCTGGTGTTATACTCACCCCAAGATCTTTTTCCTTGACTGTACTCCGTCTGCGTCTTCTTTGCCCTTCCCCAATCTTCATGACTTTGCACTTGGTGGGATTGAACTCCAGGAGCCAATTGCTCGACCAGGTCTGCAGCCTGTCCAGATCCCTTTGTAGTTCTGCCTGGTCTTCGATCGAATGAATTCTTCTCATCAGCTTCACGTCATCTGCTAACAGGGACACCTCGGAGTCTATTCCTTCCGTCATGTCGTTCACAAATACCAGAAACAGCACTGGTCCTAGGACTGACCCCTGTGGGACCCCGCTGGTCACAGGTGCCCACTCTGACACCTCGCCACGTACCATGACTCGGTGCTGTCTTCCTGATAAGTATTCCCTGATCCATTGTAGTGTCTTCCCTCTGTGTGTGTGTGTGTGTGTGTGTGTGTGTGTGTGTGTGTGTGTGTGTGTGTGTGTGTGTGTGTGTGTGTGTGTGTGTGTGGTGCCGAATAGGCAGAACTTGCCATCTTGGCTTAAATAGCAACGCTCATCTTGCCATATAGGACAAGTGAAAATTTGTGTATGCAATAATTTCGCCAAATCATTCTGAACCTAACGAAAAACATATTTCACTGTGTTTGTTTAGTATTAAATTACTGTAAACAAATCTAAAATATATTTAGTTGGGTTAGGCTAAAATAAATTGATCTTGTTATAATAAGGTTAGGTAAGTTTTCTAAGTTTCTTTTGGTGCAAAATTAAAATTTTTTACATTAACATTATTGAAAAAATATATCTTTAAACGTAAAAGAGAAAAAAATGGAAAGGACTTAATTTTAAATGAGTTCTTGCTAATTGACCAGTTTTACATATTCGGCACGATATATATATATATATATATATATATATATATATATATATATATATATATATATATATATATATATATATATATATATATATATATAAAACTGCGGCTAGCCAGAGGATCGAACCATGTTGTTCTAGCCCGCCTCGTGGGAAGAGAGCGAAAACTCACGACGCTCTAAAGTACTGGACCATACAAACCTACAAATCTCCGTATGCCCTCGGATGGCGGCCCAACAGCTAGCTGTGTGCTGGCTGCGCCATTCTTGTAGGGTTGGGTGGTTCTTACTTACCATGAGGCAGGCCAGTACAACATGGGTTCGAATCCTTGGCTAGCGCAGTGTTGTTATTGATATATATATATATATATATATATATATATATATATATATATATATATATATATATATATATATATATATATATATATATATATATTATATATATTAATTTTACCTTCACACCAACTAGCTAGATCGCTAGCGCATTCAGCTCACAAAATGAGATCCGGAGATCGATACTCCAGTACGGATGAAAAACATTAGGACGTGTTTCCATAAGACACCTATTGTCCCTGTTCACCCATCAGTAAAATGTGTACCTGGATGTTTGTCGACTGGTGTGGGTCGCATCCTGGGTCAAAACTGACCTAAGTTGGCCGAAATGATCTACATAACAAGAAGCTTTCTACATAGTGATATGTCACTGATGTCAGCTAGGTCTGTATATGTACATTGTCACTGATGTCAGCTAGGTCTGTATATGTACATTGTCACTGATGTCAGCTAGGTCTGTATATGTACATTGTCACTGATGTCAGCTAGGTCTGTATATGTCACTGATGTCAGCTAGGTCTGTATATGTCACTGATGTCAGCTAGGCCTGTATATGTCACTGATGTCAGCTAGGCCTGTATATGTCACTGATGTCAGCTAGGCCTGTATACACTGTATATGACTTGTAGAAATAATAATAATAGTAATAATAATAATAAAACTACTTTAACCCTTAAATTAGTTATTAAATCAAACTCTCGGCGTATATACACAGGCACATCTCTGCGTATATATCTTGTAAGTGTAGGTACCTGATGTGGCACCTGAGTGCTTGTGGAGGACACATCAAAGTAGGATGTAAAAGTTACACTGGTGACGTAGTACGACTCCAGCTGGTGAACAAGAGATGACCACAGCTGGTGACATGGAACAACCACTGATGGTAACGAGGGATTACCACAGCTGGTGATGAGGAGGCGGGAGGAGATAAAGGCCACCTACATATGATAAACATTTAGTTTAAGCCTATCGATTTTTTTTTGGTATTTGCCTGTTCTATAAAAAAATGAAGTTTGGCCAAAGATATAAATCTAGTCACTTACTGACACTTAGTAATAATAATGAATATATCCGAAGCATTAAAATATATATAAATAGTAAAAGTGTAATGAACCCGCTAGCCTGTACTGCCGCCTTCAACCACACCATAACTTTCTCATAGTAACATACTATAAGGATATGTTATGACCACCTATATCACCACTCCTACCGTCACCAAGACACGCTTCTGCACAATACTTGGCTATTATAGTGGCTGCTATCCAAGGCTGTCAAGCATAGAGCAACAACTGTGACCTGTATAAAAATTTTTAACGCGGCCGAGACAAGTGATCTCCATCACAAAGGCTAGATAGAAGCCCAAACTTAATACAGCAATGCCTAAGCACTAAGAACAATTTGAAAATGTTAATTTTTGTTGTAAAAATATGACAAAACCTCTGAATACATTGCTACACGATAAGGCTTAGTGATGTTTGTAGTCACAGTGGTGTCTACAAACATCACTAAGCTATAGGTTTTCCCAAATTCCTTACTTCAGGTGGAACAACCCACAGCTGGGTCATCAACAAGGTACTCAACTTTATCGTCGTATATTACCTGCCCCAAAGTGGTAATCTTAACATGAATATTTTTTACAATATATGAACCTTCGGTCACAGACCAGAAGCAACACTTCAGAAATCATACGTATGCAATAAAAAAAATCCATTGAGATGGGCGTTTATTAAAACAAAGTGAAGGAATAAAGCTCCGGTTCCTCTCATCGAAAGCACAGAAACAACGACGGGAAATAGATGGTAGAAGTCACAAGCTACTAGAGGAAGAAGCCACTTGATCCCTATTAGAACCATGATGGTACTGTGTGTACATCACCATAAATATGGGAAACTGGAGACGAGATGTCGTACATGTACTTACTGCAAACACTTGGTTAATTTCCAGCACACTTAACTACGTCCTCGTGACCACTAGGCCAGCACTATGCAGGACACCTGTCCTCACTGTTACTCCTCATCCAGGACACCTGTCCTCACTGTTACTCCTCACCCAGGACACCTGTCCTCACTGTTACTCCTCATCCAGGACACCTGTCCTCACTGTTACTCCTCATCCAGGACACCTGTCCTCACTGTTACTCCTCATCCAGGACACCTGTCCTCACTGTTACTCCTCACCCAGGACACCTGTCCTCACTGTTACTCCTCATCCAGGACACCTGTCCTCACTGTTACTCCTCATCCAGGACACCTGTCCTCACTGTTACTCCTCATCCAGGACACCTGTCCTCACTGTTACTCCTCATCCAGGACACCTGTCCTCACTGTTACTCCTCATCCAGGACACCTGTCCTCACTGTTACTCCTCATCCAGGACACCTGTCCTCACTGTTACTCCTCATCCAGGACACCTGTCCTCACTGTTACTCCTCCAGGACACCTGTCCTCACTGTTACTCCTCACCCAGGACGCCTGTCCTCACTGTTTCATCCAGGACACCTGTCCTCACTGTTACTCCTCATCCAGGACACCTGTCCTCACTGTTACTCCTCATCCAGGACACCTGTCCTCACTGTTACTCCTCATCCAGGACGCCTGTCCTCACTGTTACTCCTCACCCAGGACACCTGTCCTCACTGTTACTCCTCACCCAGGACACCTGTCCTCACTGTTACTCCTCACCCAGGACACCTGTCCTCACTGTTACTCCTCATCCAGGACACCTGTCCTCGTGGTCACTCCTCAGCACCATCCAGCACACCTGTCCTCGTGGTCACTCCTCAGCCCCATCCAGCACACCTGTCCTCGTGGTCACTCCTCAGCACCATCCAGCACACCTGTCCTCGTGGTCACTCCTCAGCACCATCCAGCACACCTGTCCTCGTGGTCACTCCTCAGCACCATCCAGCACACCTGTCCTCGTGGTCACTCCTCAGCACCATCCAGCACACCTGTCCTCGTGGTCACTCCTCAGCACCATCCAGCACACCTGTCCTCGTGGTCACTCCTCAGCACCATCCAGCACACCTGTCCTCGTGGTCACTCCTCAGCACCATCCAGCACACCTGTCCTCGTGGTCACTCCTCAGCACCATCCAGCACACCTGTCCTCGTGGTCACTCCTCAGCACCATCCAGCACACCTGTCCTCGTGGTCACTCCTCAGCACCATCCAACACACCTGTCCTCGTGGTCACTCCTCAGCACCATCCAGCACACCTGTCCTCGTGGTCACTCCACAGCATCACCCAACACACCTGTCCTCGTGGTCACTCCTCGGCACCATCCAGCACACCTGTCCTCATGGTCACTCCACAGCATCACCCAACACACCTGTCCTATCTGGAGGTTATTCCGGGGATCAACGCCCCCGTGGCCCGGTCCACGACCAGGCCTCCCGGTGGATCGGGGCCTGATCAACCAGGCTGTTACTGCTGGCCGCACGCAGTCCAACGTGGCCACTCCTCAGCACCACCCAGCACACCTGTCCTGGTGGTTACTCGCCAGCACCATCCCACACACCTGTCCTGGTGGTTACTCAGCCAGCACCATCCCACACACCTGTCCTGGTGGTTACTCAGCCAGCACTATCCCACACACCTGTCCTGGTGGTTACTCAGCCAGCACCATCCCACACACCTGTCCTGGTGGTTACTCAGCCAGCACCATCCCAAACACCTGTCCTGGTGGTTACTCAGCCAGCACCATCCCACACACCTGTCCTGGTGGTTACTCAGCCAGCACCATCCCACACACCTGTCCTGGTGGTTACTCAGCCAGCACCAGAGTGAAGCTTCAAGGACTACAAGCGCAGGACTTTCCAAGATAAATAGCATTGCCTCCAGCATGTTTAATCAGAGACAATAAAAGGGCGCACTGGTAGTGTAGGCAGATATAAAGTAACTACATGGTACCTGATACCATGGTACCTGATCACTCACCCAAGTTTACCATTCGTCTTGTCTCAATCCATATTTCACACTCTTCACAATTTACAATACTTGGCCCATTCCTTCTCACTGCTTCATGCTACAACAGCATGAAGGTATTTAAAAATAAAAAATAAAACATTTATATTTGAAATTTAGACAAGCAACAACATGAAGGTTACTTGATGTCCCCGATCCCAGCCACAGACCAAGCCTCCTGCTTGATGTTCTGATTAACAGGCTGTTGGTGCTAGATCACGCAGTCCATAGTAGGCGCCACAGCCAGGCTGATCACGAATTAACTTGAGTTTATCAAGTTCTCTCATGAAGACAGTTAGAAGTTTGTTAATTTCTTAGTGTATTCACTGAACTATGCTTTTCTTAGATTTATGAGAGGCGCTGAAACAGTAGGGGACGTATAGCCCCTGGAGAGGAAGAAGAAAACAGAATCAATCCAAGGAAACGAAGAACAAATATATATTATATATATATATATATATATATATATATATATATATATATATATATATATATATATATATATATCTATATATATATATATATATATATATATATTTGGGGGGGATGAAGAGTGATATTCACAACTGTGAACACGCCAACCCAGATCACTTCAACCACTGGGAACCCACTAGGGAGCAGGCCAGAAAGGTGTAAAATAATTTACATATAAAAGTAATTAAGGAATGGGAGGAGGAAGAGGGGAAGGAAGAAGAGGAGGAAGAGGAAGAAGAAGAGGAAGAGGAGGAAGAGGAAGAGGAGGAAGAGGAAGAGGAGGAAGAGGAAGAGGAAGAGGAAGAGGAGGAAGAGGAAGAGGAAGAGGAAGAGGAAGAGGAGGAAGAGGAAGAGGAAGAGGAAGAGGAAGAGGAAGAGGAAGAGGAAGAGGAAGAGGAAGAGGAAGAAGAGGAAGAAGAGGAAGAGGAAGAGGAAGAGGAAGAGCAGCAGCAGCAGCAGCAGCAGCAGCAGCAGCAGCAGCAGCAGCAGCAGCAGCAGCAGCAGCAGCAGCAGCAGCAGCAGCAGCAGCAGCAGCAGCAGCAGCAGCAGCAGCAGCAGCAGCAGCAGCAGCAGCAGCAGCAGCAGCAGCAGCAGCAGCAGCAGCAGCAGCAGCAGCAGCAGCAGCAGCAGCAGCAGCAGCAGCAGCAGAGCAGCAGCAGCAGCAGCAGCAGCAGCAGCAGCAGCAGCAGCAGCAGCAGCAGCAGCAGCAGCAGCAGCAGCAGCAGCAGCAGCAGCAGCAGCAGCAGCAGCAGCAGCAGCAGCAGCAGCAGCAGCAGCAGCAGCAGCAGCAGCAGCAGCAGCAGCAGCAGCAGCAGCAGCAGCAGCAGCAGCGGCGGCGGCGGCGGCACACAGCAAGAGGCATTCTTGAACCTCCCCAGCACTCGGGCATAATGCCCAAAGCTGGGGTGTGACTCCAAAAGGATCCTGTAGCGCTTACTGCCTTTGCACCTCCTGACATCGTCTGCTGCTGTGCAGCTGTCACACCTTTCGAGCCCAGTGTGGACGGGGTTTGTGGCAGCCCAAGGTGCCTAGCTTCTCCCTCCGAGCTCCATGGGGGCGGGAAATGGAGCGAGGCCTGGGGACAGTTGGTCCCAGAAGACGAGGAAGTACTTGTACCTCCTCCCATGACAGACATTGGTCTGAGAAACTCCCTCGACAGGGGGCCAAGGCCGGGCCACCTCTTGGAAAAGGCCCGGGCCGGGCGATTATACCAGCGAATCTACAACAGAACAGGGTTACAAAATTGTAAAATAAGTAACCTCGCAAAAGAAACAAAAGGTGCGACAGGACGTTACAACAAAATGATCTTAACTGAATGCAAAGGTAAGAATAAGCAGTTGAGTAAAAAGGCTTCAAGGTTATCAAAAACATTCATTAAAATAAGAAGAATTATCGATACCGTAGACTCTTATCTACATGATAAAACTTGTTAAATTTCTGTAAACTGTCACAGGTCAGCCAGGCTGTAGTGTCTACACTCACTTGCAGTTACAATATGGTGAATCAATTAATCAGTTAAACAGGGTGCCTCATCAGACAGTGCGCTACGGATCGTTCCACACATCCCACGAATCACTTCAAACAAATGTATCTTCATGATTAAATAATGAGCAGAAATAATAAGCGCCAACTGACAATAAAATGAGGTGTTGCAGGTGAAGCGTACAAGACAAAGCAGCAGCTGCACAAGATAAGGAATATCAATATGTACTTACCAACCAGTGAGCTATGTTTACCGAGTTCGACACTCAGTTCCTGTCTCAGCTTCTTACACTACTTTGATCGACATTACTGATTTCTGACTTTTTGGCCTTCTTATATCTACTTTTGAAGCTTTATATTGAGTAAACATCCGGCACATCATCCAACTTATGCTACTTCTCAGCTACCTTCACACTAAACTAATCCTTGTTTACATCACTATGACTCATCTGTGTCTTCAGCTTCCACCAGTGTTACCTTGATCCCGGTCATGTGTGTCTTCAGCTTCCACCAGTGTTACCTTGATCCCGGTCATGTGTGTCTTCAGCTTCCACCAGTGTTACCTTGATCCCGGTCATGTGTGTCTTCAGCTTCCACCAGTGTTACCTTGATCCCGGTCATGTGTGTCTTCAGCTTCCACCAGTGTTACCTTGATCCCGGTCATGTGTGTCTTCAGCTTCCACCAGTGTTACCTTGATCCCGGTCATCTGTGTCTTCAGCTTCCACCAGTGTTACCTTGATCCCGGTCATGTGTGTCTTCAGCTTCCACCAGTGTTACCTTGATCCCGGTCATGTGTGTCTTCAGCTTCCACCAGTGTTACCTTGATCCCGGTCATGTGTCTTCAGCTTCCACCAGTGTTACCTTGAACCCGGTCATGTGTGTCT
>NC_091335.1:18605785-18633285 GCF_038502225.1 Cherax quadricarinatus | reverse complement strand
GGAGAGAAAGATGAATTATAATTTACACCTTGAATATCCTAGACGAGTCAATATCAAATCTGTACACAGAAATCACTGCCTACAAGAGGCTCGACAGAAGGGGTGCCGTGAGTACACTAAGAGATACAGAAAAGTGTACGAATCGTATGACTTTTCAACAGCGTCCCATCATTAATAAGAAATATTACCAACAGTCACTTTGCTGTCTTCAAGAGAGAACTAGATAAATTCCTCAAGTTAGTTCCTGATAAACCGGGCTGTGGTTTGTACGACGGACTGCATGCGCCCAGCAGTTACAGCCTGGTCGATCAGGCACTCATCCACCAGGCCTGGTCTGGGCCACGAGGGCCGCTGACCTCCAAGAAGATCCTTCAGATATATCTACGCTCCAGAGGGTGAATTTCCAGTATTTTAAGGTGTTCTAAGTAATTTCATTGCTTTATGAGGCTGTAAATAATCTGTGTCTGCTCCAACTCTGATATCTCTTCTGCCTTGAACTGATCTCTCAATGCCTGGCCCAAGGCCACGCTCCGGGAGTAGGAAAAAAAACTCTTGAAACTCATCAAAGGTATATCAAGGTACCAAACAATATTTTCAATTAGAGAATATTCTATATTATTTCTTGTATTTTGAAAGTTCTTATTATTCACCTTGTCATTTTTCTCTTTTTCGCAGTATTTGTCTTATTGAAATTATTACATCCAAGTCTCTCGCATGAACCTTTCGTTTTATAAGTTATCCTCAGGTGTCTTGATAACAGTGCCACTTGCTCGTAAAAGTTGTACTAAGGGGCAGCGGCAGCGGCAGCGGCAGCGGCAGCAGCGGCGGCGGCGGCGGCAGCAGCAGCGGCGGCGGCGGCGGCGGCGGCGGCGGCAGCAGCGGCGGCGGCGGCGGCGGCGACAGCAGCGGCGGCGGCGACAGCAGCGGCGGCGACAGCAGCGGCGGCGGCAGGTCTTACCACAGGTAAATTATTGTCAAAATGTGTACCCATAACAACGCAGAGTGGGGGTCTCGCTTACAAAAAAACAAGTTAAGGGCAGAACTGCAACCAGTACTCGTACCACAGGTGAAAAACGTGCAGATTTATCGGCTACATGTTCCCGAATATACCCTGCTGTCAGACATGTTGTGAACGTTTTATTTTTTTATTCGTGGTTAAATGTACGTACAGTTTATAGTTATATGAACGTTTAGAAACTGATGCCGAGGAATGTTTAAAAAAGAACTATTATGAGGATGGGTTGTACACCAATGAAGTAGTGAGGATTTCTGTGTCTACTGAGAAGCAACACACGGGGGACCATATACCAGATATTTAGACTATTGTACACTAGTCACCCATCACCTGCCCAACATGACTGACTGACCTACACTGCCTATACTCACGCACACACATCACAACACCAACAAAGTCGCCCCTGGTCCCCCTCGCGCTCTTGGATATACAATTACAGTCATATTTACTTATTTTGCTGCAGCATTCATGAGACGCAGTCGACTCTAGCCTGATAAAACACTGACAGTGTAGCATTCCTAGAGAGGAGACTTAGCGACTTACCACAATACAAGGGCTACGTATTATATATGTCGTGCCGAATAGGTAAAACTGTTCAATTAGCAAGAACTCATTTAAAATTAAGCCCTTTCTAAAATTTTCTCTTACACGTTTAAAGATATGTATTTTTGTATTTATGATAATGTAAAAATTAATAATTTTGTACTAAAAGAGCCTTAGAAAAATTACCTAACCTTACTATAACAAGTGAAATTTAATTTTGCCTAATCCAACTATATATATTTTAGATAAGTTTACAATAATTTAATAATAAACAAAATGAAATATATTTTTTCGTTAGGTTCAAATGATTTTTGCTTGCCTTATTCGGCAAGAAGAGCATTGCTATTTTAGCCAAAATCGCAAGTTTTACCTATTCAGCACGACACACACAATGTGTGTGTGTATGTGTATATATATATATATATATATATATATATATATATATATATATATATATATATAATATATATATATATATGTATATATATAATGTGTATATGTGTATATATATGTGTATATATGTGTATATATATATATATATATATATATATATATATATATATATAATATATATATATATATGTATATATATAATGTGTATATGTGTATATATATGTGTATATATGTATATATGTATATATATATATATATATATATATATATATATATATATATATATATATATATATATATGTCAGCATAGTTGTTGATCTGTATATGTTTGTGTAGCATATCTGAGTATCGTAGTACCATCTACATATTTTATACAGACGATCCTTTGCTAGGCCTAGGGGCTAGCATGTGACGTCATGTGATGCCACATGTGAGCGTGAGTCGCCCTGCTTCTCCCTCAGTTCCCGGATAAACCTACAGGCTAGAAGGCGGCTAGGCTCTCTGCAAATATAAGTGTTACCAGCCATACCAAGTGTATTACTACACCACCTTTATCTCCTAAAACCCCCGCCCGTCACAAATGGTGGTAGCGGTGGGATGCTGGCTTAGTAACTTGACTAAATTATTCCTAAGAATCATAAAATTACAAATAATTCATTAATGACAGTGTCGGTAATCCACCACAGCTACAGTCAAAATTGAAAACCTGACAACTAAGTTGCTTCAAGTACACAATATCAACGTGTCCCATAATCCTGAGAGCACTATCTATAAACAGGTTTTTCTAGCCAACCCACAATATTTATTATTTTATACATCTCACACTCATAATTTACACCAGGAAAATACCAGAGACCCGAAGGTTGCCTGAGCATGACTTTTTAATGACAACTGGAGGTGTTGGTGATTCACCTATGAACGAAAGAATGGTGTTGAAATCTGCATTATAAGTATGGTGGTGTCATGTTGGCTAGTTTAACAAGTCGCTTCGACATACCTGTACCCTGTGTCAAGGGTTTTTCTACCCTCACAGCACGGCTTTAAGCAAGGCTTCTTTGTTGATCAACTGTTTAATCAGGGTGTTGCTGCTGACAGCCAACAGAAAGTATTGATGCATCTGGGTAGTTTTCAACAAGGGACCACTGTTCGGATTTTTCGAACCAAGCTCTTCCTTCTTGGTGGTTTTGTTTGAATACTAACCAGAAACCCCACTTCTTTTAAAGTGACTTATTTAGATATTTAGGTAATAGAATAAGTTGAGAAGAGGGAGAGAGGGTAATCGGATGGGAGGTACAAGCTTTAGCAGCAAGCACCGTCCCTACCTTAGGGCACACAAGAGACCTCTCCAGCATGTTAATGCTTTTCCACCCCCAGCTGGTTCTACCTGCCGCACTCACTATTAAGCTGCAACTCTCACACACCACTTGCAAGATACTTTCCCCAATGTGAAGACGTACACGTTACAGAGGTTCTTGCTGGGACAGCCTTTCGTTGTGTAAAGCTTTATTAAGCTTTGTCATGACTAGATAAAGCTGTACACAAGGGGACAGGCTGTCCCAAGGAAAGCTGGTTGTGCAACTTGCCTTGGTACCTGTCGTCAATACGCCACTCCATCCACCTCTTCCTAGTGCACTTGGGTAGCCGAAGACAATTATGCCGGAACACATTTAGCAACACTTCAAGCATACTGAAGATTGAGACACTTATGCAGCATATGGGAATCTTTATTCATGAAACGTTTCGCCACACAGTGGCTTCATCAGTCCAATACAAAGAGGAAGGCGTAAGGAGAGGAGGAGAATGAGGTAATCAGTCCCTCAACCTGCTGCATAAGTGTCAAAATCTTCAACTTGTCGGTTTTTCAAACCATTCATCACTTCAAGCATACACAAGTGAAGGGTCTTTATACGAGTAGAGTGGTAGTCGTCTCTAAGTTATAACTCTTACTTCAAGGATACCCAGCAATGAGTTAGCTACACCTTACCTAGCTCTAAACCAAGAATGGGCTGGCTTGTATTTTCCCTGTCCACAATGGAGTCGTTAAAACAAACGAAACTGTTAGGAAGGCAGTGTGCCATTATTTACTTCCTTGCAGCCATCGTCAAAATTCATGCACCATCGTAAATATCTTAAGTCGCCATTACTGAAACGCCACTCCTCCTTGCAGTCCCGTATGTTGAATTGAATCAAATGTTAAAGTCCATGCCTAAATAAACCATTCGGAAAGACCGCAAGGAATGAATGTTCACTGACTGGTATACAACTCACAGTTTGCAAGGTAACTAAGACGACATTTTTGTCCGTCTTGGACCATCATCAAGCCACTCGCAACTTCGTAATTGTACAAGACAGACCGAAACGTCTAAAGTTACCTCGCCAAATTGCGATGCGAATTAGTTGATTTTTTTTCAGCCATGGTATTATAGTTTATTTTCACGTCTATTGACGCCAAGGAGGGCCGTCCAAGGTACACTGCCTCCAAAGTGAAGTTTTGAACTATAGTGCTCAGTGGGTGAAAGGGAACGAAGGAAGCAGCAGCGTGTGGGATGTGGGTAGATGGATGAAAGATGAGCATGGAAAGTGGCGCCTGTCTGACGCCCCAAGACCACCCTGGGAAGGGAGGCTCAGCCACAAATACCTTAATAAATTATGAAGATTAAATGTCCGCCAGTCAAGATACCGCCAAAACACCTTCGTGAACACAAAAGCAGTTAATATTTTAAAAACAAAGAACATTGCTGCTTCAGTGTGGAATATTTTGTTACACACTAGTGGACAGAAAATTGATTCGTTAGAAAATTTAGTTTATAAATGTGTGGTATGGTGTGTTTGGAATAACCTTACCAAATTATTTAAGAGTAGGTGAGGTGTTGCCTGGTACCTAATAAGGTGTGTCGTTATGGTAGGCCTAATATATAGCTGACAGGTACAGGCAAGACAGGCTGATAGGTCGATGGGTGGTTGAGCAAAGGTAAGACGACTCCTTTGTAGGACCTCTATCAAAATTCTAGACTGTGTTGCTTAACTAGTGTCTAGGACATCCCACAAGGTTTGAGTAAGAACTATGTTTATCTAACACTCGCAATATGCAGGTCAGTTTTCCTTTAAACTACACCAAAAAGAATGGTTTAAAATAGGCAACGAAATCTGTTGGCCTGACCAGGGAAACTTCGGTAGAACGATGAGGATATTGTCAAGCATTCCACTCTGGGTGCAGAAACTGGTCGCGGACTACAATGTAAAATGACATAGTAAAAAGATTTAATGGATACGAGATCACTGGAAAGTTCTCATACAGGTGTGCAGACTTGCTAATATTCCCTCAGGCAACTTCCACATGAAAATCGTGATATATCGTGATATAAAGCGAACAGAATCCTTGGCTTCATATCAAGAAACATAAATAATAGGAGTCCTCAGGTTGTTCTTCAACTCTATATATCTTTGGTTAGGCTTCATGCTGCACAGTTTTGGTTACCGTATTACAGAATGGCTATAAATGCTCTGGAAAACGTACAAAGGAGGATGAGAAAGTTGATCCTATGTATCAGAAATCTTCCCTATGAGGATCGACTGAGGGATTGAATCTGCACTCTCTAGAAAGGCATAGAATTAGGGGGGATATGATTGAGGTGTATAAATGGAAAACAGGAATAAATAATGGAGATGTAAATAGCGTGCTAAAATTATCTAGTCAAGACAGCAATGGTTTTAAGTTGGAAAAATTCAGCATCAGAAAGGACATATGAAAGCCCTGGTTTGAGTCGAACTCCCGAGTAATGTCGTAGAAGTTAAGACGTTGTGTAGTTTTTAAAAAAAGTTCGATAAATATATGAGTGGGTGTGAGTTGGACCTGACTAGCTTGTGCTACTAGGTCTGATGCCGTGCTCCTTAAGTGAATGTGACCTGACTTAACTAGGTTGGGTCATTGGCTGGGTAGGAGACTTGGACCTTCCTCGCATGGGCCAGTAGGCCTGCTGCAGTGTTCCTTCTTTTTTGTGTGTTTATGTCTGAGCTGCAGGAGTTACAATTTAAGATTATTATATTTCGGGAAAAGCGTAAATCCACAGTAGTTATACAGTGCCGGAGGAAAAGAAGGAAATCCGTTTTCAAGGAAAGGAAGGGAAGGGAAGGACAAGTTCAATTCCTCACATCAAAGAAATTCCCTAGCATCAAGGAACGTCCCTTAAATGACTTTAAATGCTCCTAGTAATTTAAGTACTTCAATTTACTGGGTTAGTGAAAATTTCTTGTACATTCTGCACATGTACAGATTATGAAAACGGTTCTAGGAAAACAAGAAATGACAAGTGAACTAACAAGACGCTACAATCCTTTATGCCTTGCTTCCCAAAAGAGCTCAAGATAAACCAACCAAGTGGAAAATTGTGAAGTTAACATAATGGTCAAGACTGGGAATTGTAGTGAACCACACAAAAGATTCTCCTGGCTAACCTTTATCAGCACACCTTCCCTTATCTTGATGACCCACCTACCCCAATTTTACCTCACCTTCACCCCTCTCTCTCCTCACCTCCAAGTCTTCTCATAATTTAACATGCACCGCCGTCCTGTTAAGCTTCAAACAATGCAATTATGTTCTTCCTTTCCTTCTTGAACTGGACATCATCGAAGGCAGTTCAGCCAAAGTTCACATGTAGTCTGGAACATTACCACCACAACAACAGTGTCGACAGTATCAGTCACTAAATAACCACCAGAACCACTCCCACCACTCTCCTCTACCACTATTAACTCTCCTATACCACCACCCTATTATCTACCACCACCAAACACCATCACCCTATTACTGACCATCACCCTATTAATACCCTATTAAGGACCCCAATGGAAATAAGTCACTCTGACTTTTTTGGGTTATCCTAGGTTCTCTACACACATGCTGCTATGTATGATAATTCTATGTAACTGTATTTGTGTATACCTGAATAAACTTGCTTATTTACTTACCACCACCACCCTATTATTGACCATCACCACCCTATTATCTACCACCACCAAACACCATCACCACCACCCTATTACTGAACACCACCACCACCCTATTATTGACCATTACCACCCTATTATTGACTACCATCACCACCACCCTATTATTGACCACCATCACCACCCTATTATTGACCACCATCACAACCCTATTATTGATCACCATCACCACCACCCTATTATTGACCATCACCAGCCTTCCCCTACCACCACCACCAGCCCTCCCCCACCATCATCACCAGCCTTCCCCTACCACCATCACCAGCCCTCCCCCACTACCATCACCAGCCCTCCCCACCACCACTACCATCCCTTCCCTACCACCATCACGTGCCATCATGTACCACCATCACCTGCCATCATGTACCACCATGAAGAAATTAAGACACATGTGCAACATCTGGGTATCTTTATTGTAGACGTTTCGCCATCCAGTGGCTTTATCAATACAAATTCCAGGACATAACTTGAAGACAGTAGGACCATATACAGAAGATGAGGTAATCAGTCCCTCAACCTAGGAGTAGGTGCGAAGAGCACCGTAGCCGTAGGTGCTCTTCGCACCTACTCCTAGGCTGAGGGACTGATTACCTCATCTTCTGTACATAGTTCTACTGTCTTCAAGTTATGTCCTGGAATTTGTATTGATAAAGCCACTGGATGGCGAAACGTCTACAATAAAGATACCCAGATGTTGCACATGTGTCTTAATTTCATCTTGTCGGTATTATATACCATTCTTGCACAACATGTACCACCATGTTGTGTACGAATGGTATATAATACCGACAAGATGAGAGTAAGACACATGTGCAACATCTGGGTATCTTTATTGTAGACGTTTCGCCATCCAGTGGCTTTATCAATACAAATTCCAGGACATAACTTGAAGACAGTAGAACTATGTACTGAAGATGAGGTAATCAGTCCCTCAACCTAGGAGTAGGTGCGAACAGCACCATAGTCGTGGAGATTCTGAAGCAGAAGAGAGAATCCTGGCGCTTATATAGTAACGTCAGGTGAAGCAGACGAGGGCAAATTCACTGGTAGGCGGGATTCCCCAGTATTATATACCATTTGTACACAACTTGTCAGACACTGCAACATCATGGAATCTTAATTCTGAGGACATGTACATAACCTTCACGACTACGACAACTACCACTACAACTAACCCATCTCTTTGGGAAGGACCTACTTCCACTGGGGAATCCCGCCTACCAGTGAATTTGCCCTCGTCTGCTTCACCTGACATTACTATATAAGCGCCAGGATTCTCTCTTCTGCTTCAGAATCTCCACGACTATGGTGCTGTACATAGTTCTACTGTCTTCAAGTTATGTCCTAGAATTTGTATTGATAAAGCCACTGGATGGCGAAACGTCTACAATAAAGATACCCAGATGTTGCACATGTGTCTTACTCTCATCATGTACCACCATCACCTGCCATGTACCACCAACACCTGCCATCATCTACCACCATCACCTGCTATCATCTACCACCATCACTAGGTGTTAAGTATTGCTTGGATCACTAAATGTGAAGTGTTGTTGGAATCACTTGTGTGTTACTTAGCCGAGACATAATAAGATTACAGTAACACTGATATATGGTTCAGAGAAGCAATACGATGAATTATTAGACACTTGAGCAACACTTGAGTATCTTTATTGTAGGAATGTTTTGGCAGCCAGTGGCTTCCTCAGTCCAATACAGAGAAGAATGGTTGAAGATCAGGAGTTGGAGGTAATCAGTTCTTCAGGCTGAAGTCAGTCCATCAAGATTGACAGACTGATCACAGAGACTCCAGGCTGATGGACTGATTATCATTCAAACTCCTGATCTTCATCCATTCTCTGTACTAGACTGAGAAAGTTACTGGTTGGCAAAACTTTTCCACAATAAAGAGAGCCAGTGTTGCATAAATAAACCCTACCAGCTCCATTACATTAAGTTTAACATTTTCTAAACATTTATAATTTTTGTGTTGTGTAATACTGTACTAATATTAAGTACACGAATGTGGCAGTACTTCAGAGTACAAGTGTTTGTGAGGCTCTTCTCCAAGCAGTGTACATAGCCAGTCATGTTTCAGCTACTCTACCATACATTCCTCTTTGCCCAACTGTTAACACAACTCTCCAGTTAAGTTCTCAACAATGATTGTGTTAAAGGCCATTTACTTAAGAGATAATATTACAGTGCTAACCTAAGCTAAAAAAACTTCAGAGTGACTACTGTAATTCGAAAGGTCTCGTTAAACTGTACGGCCATAAATTTATATTTATATAATAATTTTTTATTAACATTTTAGTGATTTCATTTAACATTCTTGACGATGTTTCCTTGTTTACATATTCTTATTAAAATGCAGTAAATATTAGCCTTAAGTAGAGCACCCCATCATCTAGAACTATCGTCAGCCCTTCTCTAGCACATCCACAAACCGACTTAATTTCTCTCACTGTGCCAACCTTTCCTCTGGCATGTTATGCCAGCCTCGTGTACTCTCATTCACTTCCAACACACAGGTATTCTCAAGGCCAGCAGTATACTGCACAAACAGCTTACAAATCAAGCAAGCATTAGGAGACACGTCTCAGACTGTAGAGTTATGGTACACTTCATGACTAACCCACAACTGAGAGAATAAGCTTTAAACAAAATATCAGTGAATCTTAGACAATTATCAAGTCAAAACTAGTTCAGAACAGACCAAAATGTAATCAACAATTCTTTCTTCACACCTGTACCAGCTCCAGCTTCATGACTTCCACTTTCTTAAAACACATCTGTGTTTTATGACAACCTACACCCATAGGCTTGGAAGACTGTGTGATTATTAATCCAAGATGATATACAATCTTTTTGTTTATCAAAACTTGTGTACATTATTTCCATCCAAGTCCTCAGGATGTGACCTAGGATGTGACTCCCTGTCTTGGCTGTGAGCCCAATGCTCCATCACACTGAGCTAAGGTGTTCTCACACCACCATCCACACATGGCATGAGGGTGTATGTGAGGGAGGGAAAAATGATGGGGCAACAAAGGAGAATAAGGAACAAAGAAAAATTACAAATATATACCAATAATGAATGACAATAACAAGCCATAATATGTATAATCCAATGACGGATTGCAGAGTTTTGATGAAACATAAGAATCAGCATTCCCAGTAACTGCTGTTAATTAAAAATATCAAGCCTATGCAATGAATAGTTTCAGAAAGTTACCATCTTCCTGCAGCACAGTTAACTGACAAAGTATTAGTGTTGGGCCAAAGCATAAGTCTAATGCCATAAAAAGTAATGAAGATTAGTACACACTGGTTGCTCTGAA
This sequence comes from Cherax quadricarinatus, assembly GCF_038502225.1. Taxonomy (NCBI): domain Eukaryota; kingdom Metazoa; phylum Arthropoda; class Malacostraca; order Decapoda; family Parastacidae; genus Cherax; species Cherax quadricarinatus. Next base: position 18,622,980 of record NC_091335.1, on the reverse strand, counting down.
TGCTGGTGACTACACAATTGGGTATGATCAAGATACTTATTAACCCCTTGACTGTTGCAACGCCAAATCCTGAGGTGTCTCTTGGTGTCGCAAAATTAAAAAAAAAAAAATATTATGAAATGATAGATAATCTTTTCCCGATTGTAATGACACCAAAAGAACGAAATTTGATGGAAAACTGATGGAATTACGCTCTTGCGAAGTTAGCGACCTCGGCAATATTTACGAATCGGCGATTTCGCCCACTTTAGAGCCCTATTTTCGGCTAATTCCATTGTTCCAAGTCGACCAAGCTCATAGCTATTCCTTTAGAACTCCGTTTTTTTCTATCGACTGAGTACAAGAAACTGTCCATTTACCGATTTCAACTACCCAATAACGTGGTCAGAAATTTGCAATTTGGCCAATTTCAAGAAAATTAAAAAATATGAATTTCAAAATAGGGTCCAGAATGAGCAATGCAGACATTCCTGGCTCTAAAATAACATTTTCTTTGTTCATCAGTCACATCTCCTGGCCCCTCTGATATTACTCTTGCTTGCTATTTTGAATTTGTATTCAAACAAAAAATAGAAGATTTACTGTTATGCAGACTACTGCAATATTGTAATAATTCTATAAATAATGTCTACCCATTCATGACTGCATATTAGAATGGCTAGTTGGATATTTATTGGACAATGACATTAATTGCTCACTTTTTGAACATTGGTAAAAGTCAAACATTTCCCCTATTTTGAGGTCCATTTCAAGGTTCTTTTCATAGTAAAACCAATCAAAATCACCTCTATTTCTATAATATGTTTTCCATTCTATCAAATGAGACCAAGAAAACAAGAATACAACCATAAGTGCTATACGAAAATAGACCACAAAGTCGGAATTTTAATTAAAAAACAAAAAAAAAATTGGTCAGTTTTTTTTTCTCATTATGCACTGTGTGCTGCAGGATTTTTTTTATATGGTGCACACTGACCACACAGACCCATTCTCTCACATGTGGGCCTACCAGCTTTGTCCTGCTTGATTTGAATCCACTAAAATTTACGAGTATATATACGTCAAACACGGTGGCTCGTAAGACGTATATATACAACCGAAACAGTCAAAGGTTTAATGGTAAAGAAATATGGACTTGGAAGCGAGATGCAAATAACAGGTAGGTAAAGAACAAACAGGCACAATACCATGACTGGAACAATACACAAATATCTGCACATAAGAGAGAGAGAGAGAGAGAGAGAGACAGAGAGAGAGAGAGAGAGACAGAGAGAGAGACAGAGAGAGAGAGAGAGAGAGAGAGACAGAGAGAGACAGAGAGAGACAGAGAGAGACAGAGAGAGACAGAGAGAGACAGAGAGAGACAGAGAGAGACAGAGACAGAGAGAGACAGAGAGAGACAGAGAGAGACAGAGAGAGACAGAGAGAGACAGAGACAGAGAGAGACAGAGAGAGACAGAGAGAGACAGAGAGAGACAGAGAGACAGAGAGAGACAGAGAGAGACAGAGAGAGACAGAGAGACAGAGAGAGACAGAGAGAGACAGAGAGACAGAGAGAGAGAGAGAGAGAGAGAGAGAGAGAGAGAGAGAGAAAGCTTACGACGACGTTTTGATCCAACTTGGACCATTTACAAAGTCCCACTGACACAAGGAGGCCACTATATGTATAGGATTTGCCCTTATCCTCCAAAGCCTCTCTTGTGTTTGTGACACTTTATAAATGGCCCAAAACGTCATTGTAAGCTTCTCTCTCCTATGTGCGGGTTTTTTTGCCTAACAGAAAGCTATCTTGAACGTTCAAGATACCACTTCAAAAAAACTTGCATGCCCACTCTTCTTCTAGAATTAGCACCAGGGAAAATCATCAAAAGATCCACTGTAACTGTCTTCAAGAGATTAATTTGTTCTGGAATCAAGTTCATGAGTCAGACTGGGATGGTTACATCAGATTGTGTGCAGCAACAACCAACTACACCTCATTGTTCAGGATATAAACAAGTATGTCTGACCTGGAACTGGGCTACCACAAAAATTACCCCAAAACAATCTTCAGGTAACTTACTGATATCACAGCCTCAGGGAGACTGCTGAAGACAGGCTGTTTACAAACCTTGGACCCTTCATGCTCAGTGGGTTGCCTCTCAGTGTATGTAGTGCAACCCTCTTGTTCATTTAGAGTACAGTGGAACCTCAGTTTTCATACACCCCAGTTTTCATAGGGTTCGGTTTTCGATGACCTTCGCCATCAAAATTTTGTCCCAGTTTTCGTACATCACCTCAGTTTTCGTAGAGTTGACAATAGTCCATAGCAAACATGTCCGCCTGCCCGTCCATGTCACTCAGCTACTAAAGCGGCGAGTGACTCAGTCTGCCTTTGTTTATGGTTGAATGAGCATCAACCGGCGTGGGGGATAGTGTTTTGGAGTTGATAATTTGAGAAAAGGCAAGGCACTTAATGGGCTGAGGCTGACCCTGACAACCTTAAGCCTGTTGTGGAATCTACTGTGTCTTTGGGGAAGTCCATGGGGTTGGATGTGAGTGGCCAGGATGTGGAAGAGTTGGTGGACAACCAAAGGGAAGAGTTAACCATGTGAAGAGCTGCAACACCTTCAACTGGAACAGCAACAGATCACAGCTGAGGAAATTGCTTCAGAGGAGGAGGAAGAGAGAGGGTAGAATGTGCCTTCCTCAGTGATTAAGGACATGTGTGCAAAGAGAGTTGCAAAGTTCTGTGGAGAAACATCACCCTAACAAAGCTGTTACAAGCCGTGTCTGCAACATGTTCAATGACAATGCCTTGTCCCATTTTAGGCATATCTTAAAGAGACGCTAGAAACAGACCTCTCTGGACAGATTTTTTGTGCGACAGGGGTACAGTGATTCTCAAGCTGGTCCTAGTGCCAGTAAAAGACAAAGAAGGGAAGTAACCCGAGATAAGGCCTTGATACCTGAAGTCCTTATGGAAGGGGATTCTCCTTCCAAACAATAACCTCTCCTCCCTCTCCCCTCCTCGCTGTCTTCCATATGCCAACAAGAGTCTTCAATAAAGGTAAACATGATGTTCAATGTTCATTTATCCAATTCATTAGTCATTTATATTTATTTCTCATTATTTTCTGTATGTAAAGCTATCGTTATTCTCTATAAAATGTATTTTTTGTTAATATGTTTGGGTGTCTGGAATGGATTAACTGGATTTACATTATTTCTTATGGGAAATATTGCTTCAGTTTTTTGTACAATTTGTGTTTCGTCAGACTTTCTGGAATGAATTAATCACAAAAACTGAGGTTCCACTGTATTTTGTAGTTTACCATACATCCTCCAGTCATAATGGGTTAAGGTGCACATTGAGAATCATTCCTTCCATTAATTGACAAGTGTATTTTATTACATATCCTCCTTACCAGTACTCAAGAGAGCACACTAAAGCTTTTGTCTGAATTGATGTATACAGTAAAAATTTTCCCTAGGTAGTAGGTTGGTAGACAGCAACTGCCCAGGGAGATACTACCATCCTGCCAAGCGAGTGTAAAACAAAAGCCTGTAATTGCTTTACATGATGGTGGGATTGCTGGTGTCCTTTTTTCTGTCTCATGAACATGCAAGGTTTCAGGCGCAAAACACACTCTAGCTCTTGACCCCCTATGTGGTCCTTAAAATATGGTGCTATAACCCTTAGTAGTTTACCAAAACAATGGCAGAGGTTGGGTGAGTGGGTTAATGGCTGAGTGAGGCGTCTGAGGCCGCGTGGTGAGTTAGAGGGGTTAGCAGGGCTAAGACCGAGACCGCGTGGTGAGACACACGTGGTCGTGGGCCTATGGGTTGAACGGCGTTAAGCCTCACTGCGGACACCCACACTGGCGCGAAGATATTCTAAGCCGGCTGGCTTAAAATACACCCACGAAATACCACAACACCACAGGGATGAAAAAGAGCACTCAGAATTGCTTGGAGCTTGAATCACAAGCGATGAAGACTACTCACGTGGCTTACTTGAGTACTGGGGTAAGACACCTGGGTTAGTTGCTAGCTGGCTTATCTTAACCCTTCACACAGAATAGCTTGAGAACTTCTCACGATGAGCACAGCAGGGGTGGAAAGCTGGCTTGGCAGGTAAAGGAACTGGATGGAGTAGACTAGGCTAGACTGGACTCTTGTTCTGACTCCCCCACCACAGACTGGAAGCTGGCTTATTTTGCAAACTCGGGTCAACCCCTCAGGAGTGATGCAAATAAGCAGATAAACACTAATACAAAGAGACTGACCCGTGAATAATGTAGTAGCTGGTAGGAACTTGAGGGAGTAGCTGACTTGAGGTAGCAGGCTTGGCTAGGTCGGCCTACTGGCGACACGAAATGGCCGTCTTGCTGGTCGAAAGAAATCTCCGTACATCGGCGTAATTATCAATTTTACGCCCACACCGCTGGCACCATTTATCGTAGGGGTTCTTAAATGGAGATATCGAGGGTTGAAGGCAGACACACTTGTTGGATGGTAACGATATATTGTCAGACTGTGATGATGGGAAATGGAGACCAGCCTCTGCCTGTCCTAGCCTGTGTCAAACGCCGACTGAGGCCGAGGCAGAGGTACGAACGTACACATGCGCATCCCGTGACATCACACAAACAGTCACAGGCCTAGGGATCTCCTATCTAAAGCACATGGATGATACTGATATGCTATGCAACACAGGGATCAGCAACTATGCTGACAACACTACACATGCATGTACAAGCGTATATATACACACCCCTCTGGGTTTTCTTCTATTTTCTTTCTAGTTCTTGTTCTTGTTTATTTCCTCTTATCTCCATGGGGAAGTGGAACAGAATTCTTCCTCCGTAAGCCATGCGTATTGTAAGAGGCGACTAAAATGCCGGGAGCAAGGGGCTAGTAACCCCTTCTCCTGTATATATTACTAAATTTGAAAGGAGAAACTTTCGTTTTTCCTTTTGGGCCACCCCGCCTCAGTGGGATACAGCCGGTGTGTTGAAAGAAAGAAAGAAGTTAAAATTTTCCATTTTTTTCAAATTTGCAATTTTGCAAATGTAAGCATAAGAGCATAAGAATGGAGGAACACTGCAGAAGGCCTACTGGCCCATGCAAGGCAGGTCCTTATCAAAACGACCTCTATCCAAAGCTACCCAAGAATTAACTCCCGTACCCAATGACACCAGTCAAACCCAGCCCCTCCCACTCATATATTTGTCCAATCTCTTTTTAAAGCTACCCAAAGTCCTAGCCTCTATCACCCTACTGGGAAGATTGTTCCACACATCCACAACTCTGTTAGAGAACCAGTACTTACCTATGTCCCTTCTAAATCTAAATTTATCCAACTAAAATCCATTATTTCTGGTTCTTACCTGGTTCGACACCCTCAGTACTTTATTAATATCTTTGTTTATGCCCGTCATTCACTTATACACTTCAATGATATCTCCCCTCATTCTACGTCTCTCCAGAGAGTGGAGATTTAAGGCTTTAAGTCTATCTTCATATGGGAGATTCCTTACACAGTTAATCATTTTAGTCATCCTTCTCTGTATGTTCTCCAATGAATCTATATCCATCCTGTAGTAAGACCAAAATTGAGCAGCATAATCCAAATGAGGCCTCACTAGTGAGGTATAGAGCTGTAAAATAACTTTTGGACTTCTGTTACTAATACTTCTTGAGTTAAATCCAAGTAATCTGTTAGCCTTGTTGCACACACTTAGGCACTGCTGTCTTGGCTTTAGATTTCTGCTTACCATGACCCCTACGTCTTTTTCACATTCTGTATGATCAAGCTCTACTTCACCTAGTTCATAGCTTCGAGGGTTATTTTCATTACCAAGGACTAGTACCTTACACTTATTCACATTGAACTTCATCTGCCATTTTTCAGACCAAGACATTAATTTGTCCAAATCCTCGTGGAGTTCATTGCTATCCTCCTCAGAATGAATCATACAGCCTATCTTTGTGTATCATCAGCAAATTTGCTCATGTCACTCATAATCCCTTCATCAAGGTCATTAATGTAAATTATGAACAAGAGAGGGCCTAAAACTGATCCTTGTGGAATGCCACTAGTGACTAATCCCCATTCAGATTTGACACCATTAATTGAAATTCTCTGCTTTCTATTGGTAAGCCATGCCTCTATCCATGCTAGAACTTTACCTCCTATACCATGAGCTGCTACTTTTCTTAAGAGTCTCTTGTGAGGTACTCTATTGAAGGCTTTACTAAAATCCAAATAAACAATATCATATTCTTTATCACTGTCTACTGCCTCAAATGTTCTATTGAAGAACGTCAGTAAATTTGTCAGGCAGGAACGACCTCTTGTGAACCCATGCTGAGATTCATTTATCAAGTTATGTTCTTCAAGGTGACTTCTAATATCGTCAGCTATAACTGATTCTAATAACTTGCCCACTATAGATATCAGGCTTATTGGAAGGTAATTTGAAGGAGTGGACTTATCCCCCAATCTGAATATAGGAGCCACCTTAGCCATCTTCCACAACTCTGGCACAACACCGGTAAGGATGGATGCATTAAACACACTCGTTAATGGCTGACTAAGCTCCATCTTGCATTCCTTAAGTACCCTGGAAAACAGCTCATTGGGTCCCGGGGACTTATTTTGCTTCAGTTTGTCTATCTGTTTAATAACCATGTCCCTCAAGACAGTAATATTAGTTAATTTAAATTCATCAGGAACTAAATAACTGTTAATTACTGGAATCTCATTTACATCTTCCCGTGTAAAAACTGACAAAAAATAGTCATTAAATAAGGAACGCATTTCCAGTTTGTTATCAGTCAGCTGTCCATTCCCAATTTTCAGAGGTCCTACTTTTTCCTTCACCTTCATCCTATATACTTGAAAGAACCCCTTTGGATTAGTCTTTGATTCATTTGCAACTCTAATTTCATAGTCACGTTTAGCCTTTCTAATCCCCTTGTTTACTTCTCTCTTAAGCTGGACATATTGGTCAGTACGGTTAACCTCCTCTTCTGATGCACCTATAAATTCCCCTTTTCTCCCCTAATAAAAGCTTAAGCCTCCTGTTAATCCATTTGGGATCATTATTATTAGACCTAATTTCTCTCTGGGGAATGTATATACTCTGAGCACGATGTACATTATTAAGAAAAAAAACATAAAAGCAGATCCCTTCATAATCATAAGTATGATCATTGTCAATAAAATCATTAGCTAGATAACCCCAATCAAGATTAGACAGGTGTTCCTTAAGTCCATTATAATTGGCAGAACGAAAATCAGAGACTTTTACTGTATTATCATTATTCTTGTATTCCCAGTTAATGCTAAAAGTGATGGATTTGTGATCACTTTCGCCAAGCTTTTCAGTGATCTCCAGATTATTTACGAGTGTTTCCTTATTTGACAAGACTAGGTCTAGCAAATTATTACCCCTGGTAGGCTCTGTTACACACACCTTCAGAAAACAGTCCTGAAGTGTTTTCATAAAGTCACTGGACTCTAGATTACTGGTCAAAGAATTCCAGTCAATTTGACTAAAGTTAAAGTCCCCTACTATCATTATGTTATTGTGCCTAGAAGCCCTAACAATTTCGTCCCAAAGAAGTCTCCCTCTATCGTGATCCAAGCCTGGAGGTCGGTATATTACACCTAGAATTAGTTTTTCTTGACCTTCTACAAACTCTACCCAAACAGATTCTGTTACTGTTCCATCTATTTTTATACCTGTTTTTATGCAACAATTAATATTTTCTCAAACATATAATGCAACTCCTCCCCCCTTCCCATTACATCTATCTACATGGAACAACTTAAACCCTTGAATATTACACTCAGCAATCATATCCCGACTCCTTAAATCATACCACATTTCAGTTACTGCAATGACATCAAAGTTCCCAGCACATGCTACTAAACGTAGTTCATTAATCTTATTTCTTGCACTTCGACTGTTAGCATAAAATATAGTCTTATGTTTTTTCTTCTGCGCATTTTTTTCTATTCATCTTTGTTTTTGCACAATTTCTGAAATTATCATTACCCAGAGTTACTCCATGACAGTTACTATTAAGATTCTTAATATCAGAGCATAAGTCAATATGTCCATACTCATTATTTATCATTTCTAAACCCATACCTCTAACTAATCCTAGTTTAAAGCCCCAACAACCCCCTTAACTGAGCTAGCAAGAAAACCCACACCTGCCCTGGATAAGTGAACCCCATCCCTGGCATACATGTCATTTCGGCCATAAAAGTTGTCCCAGTTGTCAATGAATGGTATTGCACTATCCTTACAGTGTTTATCCTGCCAACAATTAATACAAATTGCTCTGGACAACCATTCATTTCCAACACCTCTTCTTGGCAAAATGCCACATATAACAGGGTGCCCCCCCTTCTTCCTAATTATGTCTACTGCTGTCTTGAACCTTCTAACTAAATCCTCACTTCGCTTGCCTACATCATTGCCTCCAGTACTGAGGCAGATAATAGGATTGATCCCATTACCATTCATGATGTTGTCAAGCCGGCTAACAATATCCTCCATCCCAGCCCCAGGAAAGCAAACCCTCTGTCTCCTACTCCTGTCCTTCAAGCAGAACAGCAATATTCGAGTTTAAAGAGTATAGGCATTTTAGAGAATCTTTATTACTTTGGTAGTCCTTCTCTTGAAGGTTTTTGTTATCTAGGCTGGTTTTCTCTTCAGTTGTGATAGTAGCACTGTTGTGCTCTTTGAAAGTAAGGTTTACTGGCATTGGTTATTTCCAGGTCCTATATATTCATTCATCTTCCATTTTGCTGAGGGATTTAATTACATCTTATACTATATTTTGTTTGTGTTTATTTCCCTAACTGTTCCACAGAGTAACTAAACCTTTTTCTGTTGCTGATTGGGAGGCTTTATTGTATACTGGATTCCAAGGTTTGTTGTGTTTTTGAGGGCTACCAAAGTCATATTAATACAAGTACAATATCACTTGATTTGTCTGTCAGAAATGTAAGAAAGAGAACTGGGGTAAGTACTGTACCTTTAAGAAGAAGTTTTTCACTGTGGAAACTTAAAATTTCGCTCTGTTGATTACTCATGTCTTGATGTGATTTGTTATAAAGCTGAAGATACACATGTCTGATTTTCTAGTTAATTATTTTATGTGCTATTACATCAACATCAGCATACTCAGACTTTAACAGCAAATATTTTATATTGGCCTTTTTATGTCTTCTGTGTTCAAAACCATGTTTCAGTAGTCTAACAATTCTGAGAGGATGGAGTGACCTACTTAAACCCCATGTTGTCCAGGGCTGTGCAAATGTGATTTCATGTGTTAGCAATCTTATGTAAATATTATGCAGTAAATTCGGAATGTGGAAATTAGGAGAAGGTGTGGAGTTAATAAAAGTATTAGTCAGAGGGCTGAAGAGAGGTTGTCGAGGTGGTTTGGTCATTTAGAGAGGATGAATCAAAGTAGAATGACATGGAATGCGTATAAATCTGTAGAAGGAAGGCAGGGTAGGGGTCTTCCTCGAAAAGGTTGGAGGGAGGGGGTAAAGGAGGTTTTGTGAATGAGGGGCTTGGACTTCCAGCAAGCATGCATAAGTGTGTTAGATAGGAGTGAATGGTGACGAATGGTATTTGGGACCTGACGAGCTGTTGGAGTGTGAGCAGGGTAATATTTAGTGAAGGGATTCATATAGTCGGACTTGAGTCCTGGAAATGGGAAGTACAATGCCTGCACTTTAAAGGAGGGGTTTGGGATATTGGCAGTTTGGAGGGATATGTTGTGCATCTCTATACGTATATGCTTCTAAACTGTTGTATTCTGAGCACCTCTGCAAAAGCAGTGATAATGTGTGTGTGTGGTGAAAGTGTTGAATGATGATGAAAGTATTTTCTTTAAAGGAGGGGTTTGGGATATTTTTGGGGATTTTCTTTCAGTGATTATGTGTTTTTTTTGAAAGTATTTTCTTTTTGGGGATTTTCTTTCTTTTTTTTTGGGTCACCCTGCCTCGGTGGGAGACGGCCGACTTGTTAAAAAAAACTCGATACACAGCTCACTTTCTTTCCTTCATCAATTCTATGGTTAACCTCATCCTTCATAAATCCATCTGCTGACACATCATCTCCCAGATATCTGAAAACATTCACTTCTTCCATACTCCCTCTCTCCAATGTGATAATCAATTTTTCTTTATCTAAATCATTTGATACCCTCATCACCTTACTCTTATCTATGTTCACTATCAACTTTCTACCTTTACACACCTTCCCAGTTTAGATGTCCCTCCAAAATGCCAATATCCCAAACTGTTCCTTTGAAGTGCAGGCACTGTACTTACCATTTCCAGGACTCAAGTCCAGCTACCCAGTTTCCCTGAATCCCTTCACGAACTATTACCCTGTTCACAGTCCAAGAGCTCATCAGGTTCCAAAAATCATTCGTCTTCATTCACTCCTATCTAACACGCTCATGCATACTTGAAGTTAAGTAATGTGTACGGTATATGAATTTTTTAGGCCTAGCTCTATTGCTCACTTAATATATGATAGTGTAAACATATCAGGTTTTTCTATGCATTTCCAAGTGAAAAATGGCTATGTTTTTACTTTACAGTGATTTTCGCTTAACAGCGGTAGCCCGCAACCTAACCTGCTGAATATATAGGGCCCTCCTGTACATGTACTTTGCTCATCAGAGAAAGTGCCATCTTTTCTAAACATGACCCCAATAGTAAATGTGTCTTTTGCTTGAAATTTTGCATAAGCAAAAAAAAGTATTTAGGAAAAAAAAAAAAAAAAGTTATGATCAATTGTTGTGCATATAAATTTATAGAGGATATTCAATTATTCAGAGGTGGGAAGCAACTGTGCAGTGCTAAGAATGGGTTCATCCTCCTATGGGTTGAACTCTACACTATGAAACTCAGATGGTGTATTTGATTGCTAATAATGTTAAAAGAGAAGAGTATTTTGTTCTCTTCTAACATTATTAACCATCTAATATGTCATCATCTGAGCTTCACTGGATATAATTAAAGAGAAACTAGTTTTTCTTTTTAAGTCACCCTGTCTTGGTGGGGTATGGCCAGTTTGTTGAAAAAAAAATACATAGGATTATGTTCCTCTTGCTCAAAACTCATACCCACTTTTCAATATTCAAACTCCCATAATGCTAAAATTATATTGTTTTACAGTATTACATAACCAATAAAAGAACATCAAAAACCAATATTAAGAATTCTAATAAACAAGTAGTAATTTACCTTATAGTGTTGAGCCAAGACATGAGCTACCAGAACATTTACAACTTTCATAAAAAATTTAATTAACATTTTATCAAAATTAAGAAGAGTGCATATAGTAGACAACACTTACCTTCAGTTCCTACACTGTCTGGCATTTTGGGTGCAGGTTTGCAATAAAATTACTGCAGAAATCTAGAATGCTAAGTAGCTAACTTATTGCTAAGAATCACTAGTGTAATGGATAGTTGGCAACAGATAGTATAAGACCGAAATTTGAATCCCAAGTAAAAAACAAAATTAAGTTTAAGTTAAGACTTGCATTAACTGACTGAGGTCATAAGCCAATATGCAAGTCATGAAATTCACAGATTGAGGTACAACTACACAACTATATCCTGGAATTCACATGCTACAAAATGCACAATTCACTTACACTACAGTACAATGTTTTTAACCTTTCGATTATGATTGTGTGAGTGAGGTGAAAGTGTTGAATGATGATGAAAGTATTTTCTTTTCAGGGATTTTCTTTCTTTTTGGGTCACCCTGCCTCGGTGGGAGACGGCCGACTTGTTACAAAAAAAAAAAAAAAAATATTATGTATGTATGTATGTATGTATGTATGTATGTATGTATGTATGTATGTATGTATGTATGCATGTATGCATGCATGCATGCATGCATGCATGTCAGTATGTCTGTCTGTCTTACGAGCCACCTTGTTAGACGTACATTATACAGGAAGGCCCCGCTTTACGGCGTTTCACTTTACGGCGTTCCGCTAATACGGACATTTCAAATTATGACCAAAACTCACTATACGGCTCCCCCCACCTGACTTTCTAATACGGTCACCGCGCCCCACCCTGTTTGTTTACATTCTCCATGAGCTCAGTAAGCACTAAGTCTCTCCATTTTGTCTGGAAACTCCAAAAGTTATTTCATATTTTATATATACTCTGATAATTATACTTATGTATACCTGTACCTAAATAAACTTACATACTGTGCTGGCATGCAGGTACACATTAAAATTGGTAAGTGTCTTATGTCTCCAGACGTCATATTAGTAATGATAATAATAATCATCGAGTCATTTAAATGTCGTATATTACGTTAATATACACATTTTCATTAATCCATCCATGATATTTTTTTCAAAATTATATAATAAACACGATGCATAACATATAAATAAGATAAATACACCCCACAGTAGAATAAATAAACATAAATGTGAGATGTGGTAGCAGGCGACTTGCAAAAGTGACGCCATATTAGAAATGATAATAATAATAATAATAATACTCACCGAGTCTCATTAAATGTCGTATATTACGGTAATATACACATTTTCATTAATCCATCCATGATATTTTTTTCAAAATTATATAATAAACACGATGCATAACATATAAATAAGATAAATACACCCCACAGTAGAATAAATAAACATAAATGTGAGATGTGGTAGCAGACGACTTGCACAAGTGACGCCATATTAGAAATGATAATAATAACAATACTCACCGAGTCTCATTAAATGTCGTATATTACGTTAATATACACATTTTCATTAATCCATCCATGATATTTTTTTTCAAAATTATATAATAAACACGATACAAAACATAAAAAGATGATAAATACACCCCACAATAGAATAAATAAACATAAATATAAGATGTGGGAGCCACATAACTTGTACAAGTGACGGCAAGAATAACATTTTCTCTAATCTAACATAAGAGAAAATGTGTTACTGAGGGTAACTGTAGAAAATTATTCCTTTCGTATGTATGTAAGTAAGTTTATTCAGGTATACACAAATACAGTTACATAGATTATCATACATAACAACATACGTGTAGAGAACCTAGGATAACCCAAAAAAGTCAGTGTGACTTATTTCCATTGCCTTCACTCAGAGCTTCATTTCTTCTCAAAATGATGTTACATGAGAATGGGAGTGTTCTTCTTTATTAATTGTACCGTATCAATGTAGAGACAACCTGTACACAATGTAACTTGTACACAAACCAGACGTGTACACTTCGTTTGTTTACAAAACTTACGTTCGCCTGGTTTGTTTACATAACTCTGCGCCTGTCCCCTCTCATGTACTCATTCTTTCTCTCTCTCATTTATTCGTTTTATCTCATTTACTTACTCCTGACCCTACATTAAGACTACAAATATTTTAAGGTAAGTAATGAGTGAACTGTATATACATTTTATCGCTCTGGGATGCTTAAATATCATAGAATAGTATGTGTGGGTGGGGTGGCCTGGTAAGGTAGCCTGGCTATTACCATACATACCACACTTGATTTCTTACAATAAATACTACTTGTCTCACCCTAAATTAATACTATAAATATTTTAAGGTAAGTAATGAGTGCACTATGTGTGTATTGTACTTTTTTATTGTTTTTTGATGCCTGGTTCTATTGCTAACTTAATATATGTTAGTGTAAACTTGTTATCTAGTGTTTGTATGCATTTATAAGTGGAAAAAAAGGGTGTTCCACTTTACGGCGGTTTCCGCTTTACGGCGGTAGCCTGGAACCTAACCTGCCGTATAAGTGGGGCCCTCCTGTACTAAAAAATTCCACCGGCTTCAAATCAAGCAGAAGAAAGCTGGTAGGCCCACATGTGAGAGAATGGGTCTGGTCAGTGTGCACCATATAAAAAAAATCCTTCAGCATGCAATGCATGAGAAAAAAAAAACTCCAACTTTTTTTTTTTTTTTATTAAAACACCGACTTTGTGGTGTATTTTCATATAGTATTTATGGTTGTATTCTCGTTTTCTTGGTCTCATTCGATAGAACAGAAAACATATTATAGAAATAGTGGGTGATTTTGATTGGTTTTATTATGAAAAGAACCTAGAAATGGAGCTCAAAGTAGGGGAAATGTTTGATTTTTGCCGATGTTCAAAAGTAAACAAATGTCATTGTCCAATAAATATCCAACTACCCATTCTAATATGCAGTCATGAATGGGTTGACATTATTTATACAATTATTACAATATTGCAGTAGTCTGCATAACAGTAAATCTTCTATTTTTTGTTTGAATACAAATTCAAAATAGCAAGCGAGAGTAATATCAGAGGGGCCTGGAGATGTGACTGATGAACAAAGAAAATGTTATTTTAGAGCCAGGAATGTCTGCATTGTTCATTCTGGACCCTATTTTGAAATTGGTATATTTTTTATTTTGTGTGAAATTGGCCAAATTGCAAATTTCTGATCATGTTATTGGATAGTTGAAAGTGGTAAATGGGCAGTTTCTTGTACTCAATCGATAGAACAAATGGAGTTCTAAAGAAATAGCTATGAGTTTGGTCGACTGGAACAATGGAATTAGCCGAAAATAGGGCTCAAAATGGGCGAAATCGCCAATTCATAAATATCGCCATAAGTTCTGTAAGTTTTGCATCAAATTTTGTTCTTTTGGTGTCATTACCATCGGGAAAAGATTCTCTATCATTTCTCAAGAAAAAATTAATTTTTTTTTTTTTCAAAAAATTTTCGACAGCAGAAGACACCTCAGGATTTGGGGTTTTGACAGACAAGGGGTTATTTAAGGTGACTTCACTTTTTTTTTTAACTGGTACCCATTTTCTTTCTGCTTGGCACATTACAGTTAAATTGAATACTAAACATAAAATTTCATTCAAATTGTGCTTATTTTTTCTTATCAATGCCAACTGTAATCAGATTTGATTAGATTTTTTAAAATTTAGCTATGTACATGTTTTTCTTTCTTTTCAACATGTCGGCCATCTCCCACCAAGGCAGGGCGACCCAAAAAAGAAGATCACTTTCACTATCATTCACACACAATCACTGTCTTTGCAAAAGTGCCCAGATGTGACAGTTTAGATGTTACTCCATACAGCCAATATCCCAAACCCCTCCTCTAAGATTCAAGTCTGGCTAATTGGTTTCCCTGAATCCATCAACAAAATATTACCCTGCTCACACTCCAACAGCTTGTCAGGTCTCCATTCACTCGTATCTAACATGCTCACACATGCCTGCTGCATGTCTAAAGCCCCTTTCACTTGCACACAACCTCTTTTACCCCCTCGCTCTCCATCCTTTCCTAGGATGACACCTACCCACCTCCCCTCAGCTACAGATTTATACACCTTTCAAGTCATCCTATTTTGCTCCAACCTCTCTAAATGACCAAACCACCTCAACAACCCCTCTGATAGCTTGTGCTACCAGGTCGGTTGCCGTGTTCCTCCCTTAAGTCAATGTGACCTGACCTGACTAGGTTGGGTGCATTGGCTTAAGCCGGTAGGAGACTTGGACCTGCCTTGCATGGGCCAGTAGGCCTTCTGCAGTGTTCCTTCGTTCTTATGTTCTTATGTTCTTATGAATAAAACTTTTAGTAACTCTACACCACCTTCTAATTTCCACACTATGAATTCTGTGCAAAATATTTACACCACACATTGCTCTTAGCCACATCATCATCACTGCTTCCAGCCTCCTCCTCACTGCAACATTCACAACCAATGCTTTACACCCCACACAAGAGTATTGGTACCATTATACCCTCGAACACTCCCTTCTTTGCTTCTTTGGATAATGCTTTTTGTCTCCACAGATACCTCAATGCACCTTTTTTATCTCTATCAATTCAATGGTTAACCTTGTCCTTCATAATTCCATCTGCTGACAAATCTACTTCCAATATATGAACAAATTCACTTCTTCCATACTTCCTCCCTCCAAAGTGACATCCAATTTTTCTTTACCTTTACTCATCTGATACCCTCATCACCTTTCTCTTATCTTTTACATTCACTTTCAACTTTCTTCCCTTACACACCCTCCCAAACTTGTCCACTAACCTTAGCAATTTCTCTTTAGAATCTCCCAAAGGACAGTATCAGCAGCAAAAATTTACTGTGTCTACTCCCATTTGTATTTCATTCCCCATAATTTAATCCTGCCCCTCTCCCCAACACCCTAGAATTTACTTCTTTTACAACCCCATTTACAATTTTTTTTTTTTCAACAAGTCGGCCGTCTCCCACCGAGGCAGGGTGACCCAAAAAGAAAGAAAATCCCCAAAAAGAAAATACTTTCATCATTCAACACTTTCACCTCACTCACACATAATCACTGTTTTTGCAGAGGTGCCCAGAATGCAACAGTTTAGAAGTATGTATGTATAAAAATACACAATACATCCCTCCCAACTGCCAATATCCCAAACCCCTTCTTTAAGAGTGCAGGCATTGTACTTCCCATTTCCAGGACTCAAGTCCAGCTATATAAAATAACCAGTTTCCCTAAATCCCTTCACTAAATATTACCCTGCTCACACTCCAACAGCTCGTCAGGTCCCAAATACCACTCGTCTCCATTCACTCATATCTAACACGCTCACGCACGCTTGCTGGAAGTCCAAACCCCTCACCCACAACACCTCATTTACCCCCTCCCTCCAACAAACAAACATGGTGACATCTCACATCCCTGTCAAAGGCCCACTCCCACTCTTTTTTTACACCAAGTATGGTGTTACTAGATGGACAACTTTGCCTCTCCTTATTCTATATAAAAAAAACAGGTAGTGACAAATTAATATACTCTTGTATTACTTGGCCACTTAGTTATAAATTGCTATAGAGTCATGTTTTACAGAAGTAACAGTGCCAGATGCTTATCATTCATATGGTAAGCTTTCTAAGCTATAATAATTTTTACAGAATGAAATGCATAGTGGGAAATATGACAAAAGAAGAAGACGAAGACGAAAGTTCTTTGTTTTTAATGTATCTTCTGGTGTATTAAAAATCAGTTAAAAAGTGTGCTTACCTTCTATTGTGCTAATAGTCGTTGAGGCAGTGGGAAACATGAGGCCAGTATCCCGCACCTCATCAAATCGTGTCATAAGTGCTGGAAGTCTGA
>NC_091335.1:18530785-18598285 GCF_038502225.1 Cherax quadricarinatus | reverse complement strand
AAGATGAAGGTTAAAATTAGAAGACCGACATAAAATTTGATGAATTGCCTTCAATAAATTTAGAACTGGGGCAAAAGTGTTAACAGTGTATCTTGATGCAAGCAAAACAAAATGAATTGTTGGGTCTGAAATAAAACTTTATACATGTAAATGTATATATGAGGTATTGGGAAGATGGAGGGAATATTTTGAGGAATTGTTATATGTTGATGAAGATAGGGAAGCTGTGTATAGGGCAAGGAGGAATAACACCTTGTAGGAGTGAGGAAGAGCCAGTTGTGAGTGTGGGGAAGTTCGTGAGACAGTACGTAAAATGAAAGGGGGTAAAGCAGCCGGGATTGATGGGATAAAGATAGAAATGTTAAAAGCAGGTGGGGATATAGTTTTGGAGTGGTTGGTGCAATTATTTAATAAATGTATGGAAGAGGGTAAGGTACCTAGGGATTGGCAGAGAGCATGCATAGTTCCTTTGTATAAAGGCAAAGGGGATAAAAGAGAGTGCAAAAATTATAGGGGGATAAGTCTGTTGAGTATACCTGGTAAAGTGTATGGTAGAGTTATTATTGAAAGAATTAAGAGTAAGACGGAGAATAGGAAAGCAGATGAACAAGGAGGCTTTAGGAAAGGTAGGGGGTGTGTGGACCAGGTGTTTACAGTGAAACATATAAGTGAACAGTATTTAGATAAGGCTAAAGAGGTCTTTGTGGCATTTATGGATTTGGAAAAGGCGTATGACAGTGTGGATAGGGGGGCAATGTGGCAGATGTTGCAGGTGTATGGTGTAGGAGGTAGGTTACTGAAAGCAGTGAAGAGTTTTTACGAGGATAGTGAGGCTCAAGTTAGAGTATGTAGGAAAGAGGGAAATTATTTCCCAGTAAAAGTAGGCCTTAGACAAGGATGTGTGATCTCACCGTGGTTGTTTAATATATTTATAGATGGGGTTGTAAGAGAAGTAAATGCGAGGGTCTTGGCAAGAGGTATGGGGTTAAAAGATACAGAATCACACTTAAAGTGGGAGTTGTCACAGTTGCTCTTTGCTGATGACACTGTGCTCTTGGGAGATTCTGAAGAGAAGTTGCAGAGATTGGTGGATGAATTTGGTAGGGTGTGCAAAAGAAGAAAATTAAAAGTGAATACAGGAAAGAGTAAGGTTATGAGGATAACAAAAAGATTAGGTGATGAAAGATTGGATATCAGATTGGAGGGAGAGAGTATGGAGGAGGTGAATGTATTCAGATATTTGGGAGTGGACATGTCAGTGGATGGGTCTATGAAAGATGAGGTGAATCATAGAATTGATGAGGGGAAAAGGGTGAGTGGTGCACTTAGGAATCTGTGGAGACAAAGAACTTTGTCCTTGGAGGCAAAGAGGGGAATGTATGAGAGTATAGTTTTACCAACGCTCTTATATGGGTGTGAAGCATGGGGGATGAATGTTGCAGCGAGGAGAAGGCTGGAGGCAGTGGAGATGTCATGTCTGAGGGTAATGTATGGTGTGAATATAATGCAGAGAATTCGTAGTTTGGAAGTTAGGAGGAGGTGCGGGATAACCAAAACTTTTGTCCAGAGGGCTGAGGAAGGGTTGTTGAGGTGGTTCAGACATGTAGAGAGAATGGAGCGAAACAGAATGACTTCAAGAGTGTATCAGCCTGTAGTGGAAGGAAGGCGGGGTAGGGGTCGGCCTAGGAAACGTTGGAGGGAGGGGGTAAAGGAGGTTTTGCGTGCGAGGGGCTTGGACTTCCAGCAGGCATGCGTGAGCGTGTTTGATATGAGTGAATGGAGACAAATGGTTTTTAATACTTGACGTGCTGTTGGAGTGTGAGCAAAGTAACATTTATGAAGGGGTTCAGGGAAACCGGCAGGCCAGACTTGAGTCCTGGAGAAGGGAAGTACAGTGCCTGTACTCTGAAGGAGGGGTGTTAATGTTGCAGTTTAAAAACTGTAGTGTAAAGCACCCTTCTGGCAAGACAGTGATGGAGTGAATGATGGTGAAAGTTTTTCTTTTTTGGGCCACCCTGCCTTGGTGGGAATCAGCCAGTGTGATAATAATAATAAATAACATGTAAATGTCAAAGAATGAATGTAACATCCAAACTATACAGGTCTGCATTTAGGGTTTGGAATGTAGTTATTTACCCGGATAAAAGGCAAAACAATTTAAAGATAAATCAGTTCACTACCTCAAACTTCTAGTCAATTAAATATTTCAGCTGAGTCTTAGGGTTGTGATCATTATTAAACTTACTTTGCAGGTGGAATATTGTGTTTCTTTGTCAAATCTGCTCTGAGTCTTTCACCATAATGTTTATAACACTCTACCAGAGTGTTGAAGGCGCAATCTCTCACCATCGCAGTTGGATCAGACAGAAGCTTAACAATATGTGGGATGAGGCGCGAAACTGTCACTGAGGATGCACCATGACTGAAAGGTTAAAGAATTAATTTTAATACAAAGATTACTTTTTCCACAAGTGCAAAAATTATGAACAATTAATAATCAATGAAAAGAAAAATTTCTGTTGAAATGAAATAGTAGTAAAGGTGAGGATTTAGAGCATAAAGTATTCAGATATTGAAAATATTTAATAATAGCAGTATCCAAAAAAATAAAAACTACAGTATTCTTTAATAAACAACAAAATGAAAAATGAAAAATAAACTTCTAACAATTTACTGTTAAATAAATTAAACAAATATCTCAGAAATTTTTGTTAATGTTGGGTATTTCATATCCAGCACTAATAAAAATTGGGTTTTTTTAATAAATAATATCAAAGGAAGAATTTTTCCTGGTAGTAAGCATCTATTTCTAATTTGCACATTATAAATCATTATGAAAATAGGCTATATGATCTAGGTCAAAAATAATACTGTTACTGCAGAAAAGTTTGAGCTTAATTTTATTTTTGTTTTGCAAAATCATACACAGCATGTCACCATAGGGGTGACATAGATGGGGGTTGTAAAAGAAGTAAATGCTAGGGTGTTGGGGAGAAGGGTTGGATTAAATTATGGGATCTCAAATACAAAATGAGAGTTGACACAGTTACTTTTTGCTGATGATACTGTGCTTTTGGGGGATTCTAAAGAAAAGTTGCCAAGATTAGTGGACAAGTTTGGGACGGGGTGTAAAGGTAGAAAGTTGAAAGTGAACATAGATAAGAGTAAGGTGTTGAGGGTATCAAACGATTTAGATAAAGGAAAATTGGATATTACATTGGAGGGAGGGAGTATGGAAGAAGTGAACGTTCTCAGATACAGTGGACCCCCAGCCTTACGATATTAATCCGTTCCTGAGAGCTCATCACAAGCCGAAATTACAGTTAGCCAAATTAATTTTCCCCTTAAAAAATAATGGAAATCAAATTAATCCGTTCCTGACACCCCAAAGTATGAAAAAAAAAAATTTACCACATGAAATATTAATTTTAATACACACAAACTGAAGACATGCACAATTACTACTCTACTAAGAATAGAATACATGACACTTACCTTTATTGAAGATCTGGTGATGATTGATGGGATGGGAGGAGGGGAGTGTGTGGAAGTTATTGTTTAGAAGGGGAATCCCCTTCCATTAGGACTTGAGGTAGCAAGTCCTTTCCCGGGGTTACTTCCTTTCTTCTTTTAACCCTTTCAGGGTCCGTCCCGTAGATCTACGGCTTTACGTTCAGGGTCCAAACCGTAGATCTACGCCATGAGCTCAGCTCACTCTGATAAACTGTGAGTGGTACATTTGGGCCTAGATATGAGAGAATACATCTATGTGGTATGTGTGCACCACATAAAACAGATCCTGCAGCACACTGTGTATAATGAGAGAAAAAAAATGAAATCATGATTTTTCGATTAAAACAGCAACTTTGCAGTGTTTTTTCGTATGTTTTTTATAGTTGTATTTGCGATTTCTTGGTCTCATTTGATAGAATGGAAGACATATTACAGAAATAGAGATGATTTTGATTGGTTTTAGCATTGGAAATGGCTTGAAACTGAGCTCAAAGTAGCGGAAATGTTAAATTTTTGCCGATATTCAAGAGTAAACAAACGACCTCACACGTCTAATACACATCAGCTGGTGGGTCTAATATACATTCACAAATATGGTGATGATATTTATACAATTATTACATTATTGCATAACAATAAATCTTCTATTTTTTTGGTGTGAATAAAAATTCATTATGTGAATAAAAAATCAAAATGGAATTTATTTGTAAAGCCTCAAAACATAACTAATGAACAGAGGAAATGTTAGTTTAGTGCAAGGAATGCCTACATTGTTCATTCTGGACCCTATTTTGAAATTGGAATATTTTGAACTTTGTGTTAAATTGGCCAAATTAACAATTTCCGATCACTTTATTTTGTAGTTGAAACAGTTGACTTGGCGATTTCTTGTGCTCAATCGATAGAATAGAAGTAATACTAGTGAAATAGCTAAGAATTTGGTTGATTGGAATAATGTAATTGGCCTAAAATGGGAGTCAAAGTCGGCAAAATCGCCGATTCGTAAATATCGCTGACACATCAAAATTCGCGAGAGCATAATTTCATCAATTTTCCACCAAATTTCGTACTTTTTGTTTTATTACCTTCACAAAAAGATTCTCTACGATTTCATAAGAAAAAATAACAAATTTTTTTTTTTTGAAAATTCTTGGACACTGGTGCGTGACTCCAGATTTGGGCCTTGGACCCTGAAAGGGTTAATGCCACTAGGAGCAGCTTGAGAGTCACTGGATCTCTGTTGCACAACAAATCTGTCCATAGAGCTCTGTACCTCCCGTTCCTTTAAGACTTTTCTAAAAATGGGCCATGACATTGTCATTGTTCAGGTTGCCAACACGGCTTGCAGTAGCTGTGTCAGGGTGATTTTCATCCGTAAAGGTTTGCAGTTCAACCCACTTTGCACACATTTCCTTTATCACTTTTTTTAATTCCATACTAATTCTCACCCTTTTTACCACAGGGATGGCACTAGAAGCTTTCTTGGGGTCCATGGTGACTTATTTTGCAGTTACAAGCACTAAAAACACTGGGATAATGTGAAATGTACCGAATATATGAGTAAATGCGATCACACTGGCTGGCTTGTAAACACTGGCGCTGAGGCCACACGTGGGACACACCCCGGACGAATCACGTAAGGCGAGTTTATCGTGAGGCGAGGCAAATTTTTTGTGTTCAAATGTTTCGTATGGCAGATTTAACGTAATGCAATGCGTTCGTAAGGCGGGGGTCCCCTGTATTTGGGAGTTGCCTTGTCAGCGGATGGGTTTATGAAGGATGAGGTTAACGATAGAATTGATGAAGGAAAAAAAGTGAGTGTTGCATTGAGGTATCTGTGGAGACAAAGAATGTTATCCATGGAGGAAAAGAAGGTAATGTACAAGAGTACAGTGGTGCCAACACTCTACGGGTATGAAGCATGGGTTGTAAATGCTACAGCGAGGAGGTGGCTCGAGGCAGTCATGTTGTGTCTAAGGGCAATATGTAAGGCAAATATTATGCAGAAAATTCATAGTGTAGAAATTAGGGGGTAGTGTGGAGTTACTAAAAGTATTAGTCAGAGGGCTGAAGAGGGGCTGCTGAGGTGGTTTGATCATTTAGAGAATGTAACAAAGTAGAATGACTTCAAGAGCATATAAATCTGTAGGGGACAGAAGGCGGGTAGAAGTCGGCCCCGAAAATGTTGGAGGGAGAGGGTATTTGTGTATCGTTCCAGTCACGGTATTGTGCCTTTTTTTGTTATTTATGGGTTTGGGATATTGACAGTTTGGAGGGACTTCTAAACTGTCATATCTGAGTGCCTCTGCAAAGACAGCGATTATGTATGAGCAAAGTGAAAGTGTTGAATCATGATGAAAGTACTTTCTTTTTGGGGATTTTTTCTTTTTGGTCGCCCTGCCTCGGTGGGAGGAAATGGCCGACTTGTTAAAATAAAAAAAAGTACATACTGGGAAATGTCAGAGTGAACAACTGTAACTAAATAAGAAAGATAAATTAGCAGGGGCTTGAACGAGTGGCTACATGTGCATATATACAGCATGCTATCTACTGAGCCATGTTGGTTACAATAGGAAGACTGGCAACCTATCATTCATTATGACTTTCCCAAGTACATACTGCACACGAGGATAATGAAGCCACCCATTTCACTATGCAGCTGGTAACATTAGTTGAAAAATATAAGCCATGAGATATATTTTGATGGAAGTAATTACATTACATGTGTTAAATGTATTTTATATGAAATTCCACCCCACAATTTTCACAAATTTTCAATAGACACGTGTTAAAAATGGTTGGAATTGACAAATTTTTTTTATAAAATGTAACCATGTTTGATATCAAAATCACAAAAGTATTTCTATCCAAATTTTAAAAAAGAAACCACAATCACCTATAGCTAACAGCTTTTCCCTATTCTATTTTTAAATTATAGGCTTACAGAAGAAATTAATTTGTTGCTAGGTCAATTACACTTTCTTCATTTTTTGGGCGCCACATCCTAAATTTTATCAAAACAAATTCAGGTCAATACAGTACTTCAACAAACTTTTAGGCTATATAATTTGTGTTAATCACAAGCATTCAGACTAAATGACATAAGATAAAGCAACAAAAAGTACAACCAAAGGTGACTAATTTACAATGTAAACCTTAAAACTTATATTACTTACTTGGTCAGAGTATTCTGAAGACAAGTCATAACTTCCTCTCTTACTTTGCCATTCTTATGTGAAAAGGCAGGCATAAGCCTATCAAACATACTATTTGGAGACAACACATGGTCCATCAAAGTGGAGAGTAATAGTTGAGCCTTTTCTCTAACTGCATCTTTACTGTCACCTGAAATTAAATTATCATTCGACATAAAATTCATTTTATGTTGTTTTCCAACTGCATATTGCATCATATTACATGGAACAGTTGTTAGATAATTTTTAAAAAAGTTTCAGTTATCTTGTTCTGGTTGACATTTTTTTACTTTATTATATTTTATATTTTATATACTACTTTATTATATTTTATATAATATACATAGTGGGTCAAAAGCAGGTTTACACCTCCAATACTGCTTTAGTACTGAAATACTGGTTTGGAATAATTAAACTGAAAACATAAACAAATGGTGAAACAACTGTAAGCCTACTTTTGGCCCACCTTGTATAGCTACTGTACAGAAGATATGCTGCAACCTTAAGAGTTGTCTGCTAATTTGGGGATTAAAGATAAATATTACTAAGTACAGTGGACCCCCCAGTATTCGATAAATCTGGTATTCGATGTATTATATCGCAAAAATTTTGCCTCGGTATCCGATCGAAAACCCAGTATTCGATGCAATTCGTACGAGACGTGTCCACGTGTGGCCTGAACTGCCCCGTGTGTGCCAGTGTTTACAAGCCAGCCAGTGTGCGCGCATCTAAGGATACATTCGGTACATTCCACATTATCACTGTTTTTGGTGCTTTTTTCTGCAAAATAAGTCACCATGGGCCCCAAGAAAGCTTCTAGTGCCAACCCTTCGAGAAAAAAGGTGCTAATGACTATTGAAATGAAGAGAGAGATAATTGCAAAGTACGAAAGTGGAGTGCGTGTGTCGGAGCTGGTCAGGTTGTATAATAAACCCCAATCGACCATCTCTACTGTAGTGACCAGGAAAACGGCAATCAAGGAAGCTGTTCTTGCAAAAGGTGCAACTGTGATTACGAAACAGCGACCGCAAGTGTTAGAAAATGTTGAGAGACTGTTATTGGTGTGGATAAATGAAAAACAGATAGCAGGAGATAGCATCTCTCAAGCGATCATTTGTGAAAAGGCTAGGCAGTTGTATGACGATTTGGTAAAGAAATTGCCTGCAACTAGTGCTGATGTGAGTGAATTTAAGGCCAGCAAAGGTTGGTTTGAAAGATTTAAGAATCGTAGTGGCATACATAGTGTGATTAGGCATGGTGAGGCTGCCAGTTCGGACCAAAAAGCAACTGAAAAATTTGTGAAGGAATTCAAGGATTACATAGACAGTGAAGACTTGAAACCTGAACAAGTGTTTAATTGCGACGAAACAGGCCTGTTTTGGAAGAAAATGCCAAGCATGACCTACATTACTCAGGAGGAAAAGGCACTCCCAGGACATAAGCCTTTGAAAGACAGGCTTACTCTGTTGATGTGTGCCAATGGTAGTGGTGATTGCAAAGTGAAGCCTTTATTGGTGTATCACTCTGAAACTCCCAGAGTGTTCAGGAAAAACAATGTCCTCAAGGCTAATTTGTGTGTGCTGTGGAGGGCAAACAGTAAGGCATGGGACACTAGGGACTTTTTCTATGACTGGTTACACCATGCATTTGCCCCCACTGTGAAAAATTACCTAATTGAAAAGAAATTAGACCTTAAGTGCCTCCTAGTATTAGACAATGCCCCTGGTCATCCTACAGACTTGGCAGAGCGACTTTCTGGGGACATGAGCTTCATTAAGGTCAAGTTTTTGCCTCCTAATACCACTCCTCTCCTGCAGCCCATGGACCAGCAGGTCATTTCCAACTTCAAGGAACTGTACACAAAAGCTATGTTTCAAAAGTGCTTTGTAGTGACCACAGAAACTCAACTGACTCTAAAAGAGCTTTGGAAGGATCACTTTAATATCCTCAATTGTATAAACCTTATAGGTATGGCTTGGGAGGGAGTGACTAAGAGGACCTTGAACTCTGCTTGGAAAAAACTGTGGCCAGAATGTGTAGACAAAAGGGATTTTGAAGGATTTGAGGCTAACCCTGAGAAGCCTATACCAGTTGAGGAATCCATTGTGGCATTGGGGAAGTCCTTGGGGTTGGAGGTTAGTGGGGAGGATGTGGAAGAGTTGGTGGAGGAGGACAATGAAGAACTAACCACTGATGAGCTGCTAGATCATCTTCAACAGCAAGAGGCCACACCTGAGGAAACTGCTTCGGAGGAGGGGATAGAGAAATTGAAGAAGTTGCCTACTTCAAAGATTAAGGAAATGTGTGCAATGTGGCTTAAAGTGCAAACCTTTTTTGATGACAATCACCCTAACACAGCTATTGCAAGCCGTGCTGGTGACTATTACACTGACAATGCTGTGAAACACTTTAGGAATGTCATAAAGGAACGGGAGGTACAGGCCACTATGGACATATATGTTGTGCAACAGAAGTCCAGTGACTTTCAAGCTGGTCCTAGTGGCATTAAAAGAAGAAGGGAAGTAACCCCGGAAAAGGACTTGCTACCTCAAGTCCTAATGGAAGGGGATTCCCCTTCTAAACACTAATACCTCTCCCCTCCTCCCATCCCATCAATCATCACCAGATCTTCATTAAAGGTAAGTGTCAATTATTCTATTGTTATTGTTGTTCTTGTAATTATTCTATTGCATTAAACTTAATATTTCATGTAGTAAAAGTATTTTTTTTCATACTTTGGGGTGTCTTGCATGGATTAATTTGATTTCCATTATTTCTTATGAGGAAAATTGATTCGCTTTTCGATATTTTCGGTATTCGATGAGCTCTCAGGAACGGATTAATATCGAATACCAGGGGTCCACTGTAAGTATTTTTCCCAATGGTGAATGTATCTATTCTTATCTACATGGTATGTAAATGGCATGGTGATACGGACAAGCTGTGGATTAGACGCTTACGTACATTTCAAGAGAGATATTAAAGGATCTGGCCTGAAGAAGCCAGTTGTGGTAAAACATTTCCTTAATAAATGTCCCGAACTCTATATAATGTCTTTATCCATGGTTCAGTATTTAGTTTTTATGATTTTTTTTTTTTTAACAAATCTGCCATCTCCCACCGCAGTAGGGTGACCCAAAAAAGAAGAAACACTTTCACCATCACTCACTCCATCACTAGCTTGCCAGAGGGGTGCTAATAATACAGTTCTAAACTCCAAATATCCCCACCCTTCCTTCAGATTGCAGGCACCGTACTCTTCCCACCTTCAGGATTCAAGTCTGGCTAACTGGTTTCCCTGAATCCCTTCAAAAAATGTTACCTTGCTCACACTTTAACATGTTGAGCCATAAAAACCATTTGCCTCCACTCACTCCTGTCTCATATGCTCTCACACACTTGCTGGATGCCTAGGCCTCTCGCCTACAAAACCTCTCCCTTCCCCCTCCCTTTAACGTTTCCTAGGATCAGCCCTCCAAATAATACTCTTAGTAACCCTGCACTTCCTTCTGATCTCCAAGCTACGAATTCTCTGCATAATATTCACACAACACATTGCCCTCAGACATGACATCCCCACTGCCTCCAGCCTCCTCCTCACTGCAACATTCACAATCCATGCTTCACACCCATGAAAGAGCATTGGTACCACTATTCACTCACACAATCCCCTCTTTGCATCCATGGATAACGTTCTTTATGAAAGTTACTGTACAGAAAAAGCGCATTGTTATATGGTGGTAGTACAATATAAGGAGAAGCTGCAAGACAATTAACACTTACCTAACCTGTCGGTGACAGCAGGGATCACTGACGAGAGATAGGGCCGGAAGTCCTCTTTCATTCGTTCCACCAGGAATGTCATAACCTCCAGCCCATTCAGTGTCACCTGAAAATTAATGTTACAATTAATATAGTAACCCAATCAATAAATGTTTAATATAGTAAACACAAGAGCTGTTAAAAGCAATGGTGCTACAGCTTACAGTAAATTGTAAGCAGAGGAGCATTGAAGTAGATCTAATGACCACTGCCAGGCAAATACTGCAGTACTCACACATAACCAATCCCACATATGTATCTAACCCATTCAAAAATCACTATTTGCACTAACATTATTGTTTGGCAGTTTGTAAAAATCCAATGTATTTGCTGAAGCATTACTTTCCTATAACTCCTATATTCTGAATCCAAATTTAGCTTCATATTTCAAATACACTGTTACAGGTTCTATGTTAGAAATTTTTAAAACAGTTAATCATAGATTATCTGGTGCCGATGGAAAAATGGGTGTGCTGGATTTTCAAAAAATAGCAGACAGTGTGTCATTATTTTATGGTCACACTCTTTACACATTCCTTTCCAGTATATTGGACATCTCTTTTTAAAAACTGTTTTAAATGCAAACTAATTTTCAAAAGAATAATTGGAGTAAAAACATTAGAACATGGGAAATCCAATAAGCACATTTTGAATAAAATCCTTTGGTTAGTTTTCAATTTATGGTTATTGCAACAAGGAAAAAAAAAATTTAACTTGTGACACCCTGACCAATTTTGAGAGCTCTTCTACCCCTGCAGCTCAGCCAGAGGCCAGGCTTTCCTGATGAGCCCCCCCCCACCCTCCTGGTACCTTACCTTTGATATACCTTTGAAAAGTTTCGAGTTTCACTATTCTCAGAGCCCTGCCATTGGTCAGGCTCGTCTAATCATCAGTCAATCTGCTAACTGCACACAAGCCCACAATCATTGCAACCAGGCTTTTTGAAAAATTTTATCATTGTTCTGGAAGTATTTCTGATATCTACTGGTAATTTGTTGAAATAGTCTTGGACCATGGAAGTTGGTGTAATGTTCTCTAATTATACCCATGTGCCCCAAGCCTTTCACTGTTGATCCCTCACTTCCTCCTTCCAAATCTTTGACTCTGTTAATCTGTTATAGCATTGTGCAAGTTAGGAACCAGGCCCTCAAGTATCTACCATGTGTATATTATCAGGTGTCTGTCTTTTCCATTCCGGAGAGAATAATCCTAGTGCTTTGAAATCATCACAAAAACAAAACAATGGTCTTTCGGGTAAAAAAAAAAAAAAATAAATAACTTAAAAAAAAAAAAAAAAAAAAAAAAAAAAAAAAAAAAAAAAAAAAAAAAAAAAAAAAAAAAAAAAAACGAACATACCACACAATCCAAAAAAAAACATTTACAACAAAATTAATTCATTTAATAACTAAACACGATAAAATGACAATTTTACTGTAAACAAAGCTCATACAAGGGAACTAGGTACATTTCTTCAATTATTGCTAAAATTCATTTTCATGAGACTGAATACTGTGAGTATAATAAATGATGTGGAGATTATCAGCAGCAAGCTCAACTTATGTAACACATGAAGAAGTAAATAATGGATAATTGTCAATTTAATTCATCATTTTAGGGTCTTATTTCTGACACACAATACAGTACTACACTCACAAAAGGAAAACTTTTAATTTTTGCTGTTCTAGATAGTTACTAATACATTAGAACATTTGCTTCTTTGCTCAACCACTTACACACCACCAGAATGAGGCAGCAGTTTTCTGGCAATCACTACTTTTATAACATTTTGCTGAATAGAGCAAGATCTTCAACTAATGTTTGATGCCCAATAATAATTGATCACCAGATAATCAATGATTTTCTGTGCTTTAATAAATTCCCCCTTTCACTCTATGGTTGTTAGGAGACTGCAAAATTCAGTGCTTTTAACCCTTTCACTATCAGTCACATAGATCCACATTACTGACGCAAGGGTCCCTCACACAGATCAACACCTTGAGCTCAGCTTGCTCAGATAAACTGATAGCGGTAAATTTGTGTCCAAATATGAGAGAATGAGGCTATGTGGTGAGTGTGCACATTATTAAAAAAAATTCCATCTTGTGCAGTGCATGAGGTGAAAAGCTAAACCCTGACCTTGTGTTTGGTTTAACCCTTTGACTGTCGCAACCCCCAATCCTGAGGTGTCTCCTGGTGTCGCAAAATTTAAAAAAAAAAAAAAAATTATTTTTTCTTATGAAATGATAGAGAATCTTTTCCCGATTGTAATGACACCAAAAAAAACGAAATTTGATGGGAAACTGACGGAATTATGCTCTCGCGAAGTTAGCGACCTCGGCGCTGTTTACAAATCGGCGATTTCGCCCACTTTGAGCCCTATTTTCGGCTAATTCCATTGTTCCAGTCGCCCAAACTCATAGCTATTTCTTTAGAACTTCATTTTTTCTATCGATTGAGTACAAGAAACTGCCCATTTACTGATTTCAACTACCTAATAATGTGGTCAGAAATTTGCAATTTGGCCAATTTCACGAAAACTAAAAAATATGACACTTTCAAAATAAGGTCCAGAATGAACAATGCAGACATTCCAGGCTCTAAAATAACGTTTTCTTTGTTCATCAGTCACATCTCCAGGCCCCTCTGATATTACTCTTGCTTTCTATTTTGAATTTTTATTCAAACAAAAAATATTAGACTTACTATTATGCAGACTACTGCAATGCTGTAATAACTGTATAAATAACATCAACCCATTCATGACTGCATATTAGAATGGCTAGTTGGACATTTATTGGACAATGGCATCATTTGTTTACTTTTGAACATTGGCAAAAATCAAACATTTCCCCTACTTTGAGCTCCATTTCTAGGTTCTTTTTATAGTAAAATCAATCAAAAACACCTCTATTTCTGTAATATGTTTTCCATTCTATCAAATGAGACCAAGAAAACGAGAATACAACCATAAATACTATACGAAAATAGACCACAAAGTCGGCATTTTAATTAAAAAAAACGGTCGGAGTTTTTTTTTTCTTATTATGCACTGCGTGCTCCAGGATTTTTTTTATATGGTGCACACTGACCACACAGACCCATTCTCTCACATGTGGGCCTACCAGCTTTCTCCTGCTTGATTTGAAGCCGCTAGAATTTATGAGTATATATACGTCAAACACGGCACCTCGTAAAACGTATATATACGGCCGCGACAGTCAAAGGGTTAAAATAGCAACTCTGAGGTGTTTTCTCGGTGTTTTATTGGCCGTTTCATTTGATAGAATTTAAGATAATGCTAAAATATGTAATCTGGTTAGTTCCAGGATTGTAAGTAGCTTTAAATCGGCCTCAAAATAGCAGAAATACACCTCTCTGATTCAGTTACTGGGATGTCATAAACCCTGAACTATCATTTCTAGTTATATTTTATTATCCGAGAAATAAGGTAAATCTTCAGCCTCTTGTATAATGATGAATTCAGAATGAAAGGCAAGTGTATACAGTGGTACCCAGAGTTTCGTACAGCTCCCAACTCGAACAATGTAAGTGTATTATTGTAAGTGCTTTTTGGGGGTCTGAAATGGACTAATTTAATATACATTATTCCTTATGGGAACAAATTTGTTCGGTAGCAGCACTCGAACAGCCTTCTGGAACGAATTACGGCCAAAACTCGGGGTACCACTGTACTGAATTTTGTGCACTGTATAGGGTAGTTTTGTATGTGATTGGGAGGCCTCTTGTATTCAATCGATAGAACGGAAGGCATACTAGTAAAATAGCTAAGAATTTGGTCAAATTGAGCATTGAAATTACCTTAAAGTAAGACTCAAAATGGGCAAAATAGCCAATCTGTAAACCGCACACATACTGCTAACTCTGAGGCTGCATAATTCTGTAAGTTTAACAAAAAAATTTCATACCTTTGGTAATTACCTTCAGAAAAAGATTCCATACTGTTTCAGATGAATTTTTTTTTTTAAATGTAGATGCTGAGCCCTTTTAATTTTGTTAGCGATATCCAAAGTTTAAAAATGGCTGCAAATCATTTGTGTTGGAAACAGTATTCTGCTTGCAACACCATACAATGCATCTCTACATGTTCTGATAAGACAGAGCCTTGATATTTAACAAACCACACCTAAAGAGTAATAATCAGGAAGTAAAATCAGAGGTCAAAATAAAAAAAAAACTCTGGTCCACAAGGTACAGTACAGTACTTACCAAATCTTTCATTCTCATATCTGTCAGAGACGAAGATAAAAATCGTAGTGCTATAACAGTTGCAGCCATTAAGGACACAGCAAACTTCTAAGCCTCTGGAAATAATACAATGTTCACAAAGGACAATTTGAACTACTACTCAAGAAACAATTTCAGAGAAACAACCTGGACGAGAGTTCATTATGCAATCAAACAACCCACATAAATGGAATAAAATTATCAAAGGATCTTTTATTCAAGGATCTCTGAGTTACCGCAACCCCAAGGATATGATAAGATGGACAACTAGACCCTTATATCCAATGATAATGCTGTATTCTTTAAGGCACTTATACTCTCTAGAATGGAATATTACTGCATGCTAACAGCTCCATTTAAGGCAAGCAAAAATTGCAGCTCTGAAGAAAGTACTTTCACTGCCCTGATGAATTCAAATGCCTAAATTATTTGGAATTTTTAAAAATCCTTCAAAATTCAGGTAATAATGATACAGTATATGATAATTTACACCTGGAAAATAATGAAGAGACAGGCTCCAAATATGTACACTGAAATTACCCCCTATGAGGGCAAAATCTTCTGCAGACTGTACCAAACACCTGCAATGAAAAGCATGGATGCAACAAGTACACATGATCAATAATTTTAAACATCCTCCCATCACATATAAGGGAGATTACCAACAGTCCCTTAGCTGTCTTCAAAATGAACTTGGTAAGTTTTCAGAATTAGGCCTATGTTGTACTGCCTGTTGCTCTCACTAAGAGCATGACTGATTAGGCCAACAACTATTAAGTCTGGTCAGAGATTGCTGCATAAGTGCTCACCCCTGTAACCATTAATAGGTAAAGAGGCAAGTAGATTAAAAAAAAAAGAACTATACTATACAAATCACGACAATACAAGCCAGGTTTTAAATTTAAATACACAATTGTCGGACAAAATATAAGTCTTTAAAATACTAAAATGAAAGAAGCCAAAGTACTGACAAGTCCAAGTCCAAGGTCAAGGCGAGATAAGACAGGCAGACCAGGCAGGTGGGTCGGGTCAGGCCAAAAAAAGGAAGACAAACCATACCATGGGCAGGATTTGAACCCGCGGTCAGTGTGTCTCAAAACTCCAGACCGTCGGTCTGGAGTTTTGAGACTCTCTGACCACGGGTTCAAATCCTGCCCATGGTATGGTTTGTTTGCAATCGTGTCATTACGATTTCGTGAGTCAAAGGAAGACAAAGCAAGGCAAGGCAAAGCAAGCATTGGGGAGGAGGTACGTCAGGCAAGGTAAGCATTGGGGAGGAGGTACGTCAGGCAAGGTAAGCATTGGGGAGGAGGTACGTCAGGCAAGGTAAGCATTGGGGAGAAGGTACGTCAGGCAAGGCAAGCACGGGAAGTTGGGGGAGGTACGTCAGGCAAGGCAAGAACTGGGGGGCATTGAGGGAGGTACGTCAGGCAACACAAGCACTGGGGGGTTGGGGGAGGTACATCAGGCAAGGCAAGCACGGGGGGTTGGGGAAGGTACATCAGGCAAGGCAAGCACGGGGGGTTGGGGAAGGTACGTCAGGCAAGCACGGGTGGGGGGGGAGGTACGTCAGGCAAGGCAAGAACAGGACGGGGGTTGAGGGAGGTACGTTAGGCAATGCAAGCACTGGGGGGGTTGGGGGAGGTACGTCAGGCAACACAAACACTGGGGAGTTGGGGAGGTACGTCAGGCAAGGCAAGCACTGGGGGATTGTTGGGGGAGGTACGTCAGTTAAGGCAAGCACTGGGGGGGTTGAGGGAGGCACTGGGGGGCTGGGGGAGTACGTCAGACAAGGCAAGCACTGGGGGGCTGAGGGAGGTACGTCAGACAAGGCAAGCACTGGGGGGCTGAGGGAGGTACGTCAGGAAAGGCAAGCAGTTGGGGCCTGTGGGAGGTACGTCAGGAAAGGCAAGCATTTGGGGGCTGAGGGAGGTATGTCAGGAAAGGCAAGCATTTGGGGGCTGAGGGAGGTACGTCAGGAAAGGCAAGCATTTGGGGGCTGAGGGAGGTACGTCAGGAAAGGCAAGCACTAGGGGAAAGGAGTGGTACGTCATGTAGGTAGGTGAGGCCATGAAGGCAGCCCACACCAGGTCAGGTCAAGTTAGCCAACCAGCTTATTCATTAGGCTTCTCTATTGCACACTCCTTCGCTCTCCGCCCCACTCCTGTCCAGTTCTTCCTTTCTCTTTGTTTCCCACTTTCTGTTCTTGCTTCCTTAGTATTTTCCTGTCTGTGTGTGTATGATCATCCCTCATAGTAAAGATAACAGGCCATTTTACAACTGTTATCTTTACTTTTTTTTCCTCCTCCTCCTCTTCTCGGTACTTCAGCAAAACTAAGAACACTGTTCAGCTGAATTCCCACCTCTAGACGAAAATGTTTAGGCAAATACATAAGAACATAAGAAAGAAGGAGCACTGCATCAGGCCTACTGGCCCATGCTAAACAAATCCACGTCACCTACTGGTCCAAGCCAGTCAGGTCCAACTCTCACCCACCAACACCCACTCATGTATTTGCCGAACTTATTTTTAAAGCTACATAACGTTTTACCTTCAATGACGCTGCTCGGGAGTTTGTTCCACTCATCTACAACTCTCTTACCAAACCACTGCTTTCTTGTATCCTTTCTAAATCTAAAATTTTCCAACATGAAACCACTGTTGCGAGTTTTGTCTTCGTTAGACACGTTTAGCACGTTTTTTTTACATCCAATTTATTCCTGTTTTTCACTTATACACCTCAATCATATCATATTCCCTAATTCTACGCTTTTCTAGAGTGTGCTAATTCAGGGCTCCCAGTCTATCCTTTTAGGAAAACTTTCTGATACGTTTTCCAGCTAATTTATATCCATTCTGTAATACAGGGACAGTTAAGAGCCGAGCGCCTTGATGCCTGCAGGCACAACAAGACGAGAACATCACACACTCGTCACAATCTCTTCCACCCGAGGCGAGCAGCAGCGTGGGGGGGGGGGGGGGGGGAGGGAACCACTTTGCCTGCTCCCAACCTATCAATTATTCATGTAGTGGGAGGCGGAGTTCTCATGGGGGCGTCGCCCACGTGCTGCTCTCGCAGCCACAAACTCAGGGAAGCACCAGCGCCTCTTACCTATATTGCTCTTGACCACCAATATAAATGACATAAAAACTAAGACTTGGAGTTTATTGCAGTCAATGAGAAATAAACCAAATGGCATGGGTTAATAACTATGCTAAGGATGTATACATGGAGGATGTTTTGGGGGTCAACGCCCCCGCGGCCCGGTCCATGACCAGGCCTCGTAGTGGAACAGGGCCTGATTAGTCAGGCTGTTACTACTGGCCATTTTCCTCTTGGTCTTATGTTTTTCATCATCGTCATCACTGTCGTAGTTAACTTGTCATCGTCATCACCGTCTTCATATTCATCATCGTGCACATTAACGCAGTTATCTTCAGCACAATTTTATCTAAAATTTAAATCAAATAGAGTCTGGAGTTTATCTGCTCCCTCTCTTACCTAGTTATGTGATGCGACTTTGTTTTTTATTGCTGACACGTTCTCTCATACCTCCTGTTGTACACCTGCTGCTGATTCCGGGGGCCACCGCCCCTGCAGCTGGGTCCCCGACGAGGTCTGTTCAATGATGACCTGATCAGTCAAGCTGTTGGTGCTAGTAGAATGTAGTCCAATGAAGGCACTACAGCTCAGCTGATCAGGAACTAACTTGAGAAACTTATCATGTTCCCTGCTGAAAATAGCTTGGATATATACGAGAGGATACTGAAATGTATTGGGATCTTTATTATTATCGAATTTTCTCTTAATATGCTTGTTACTCTCCTGCTTTTTCACTGAGGGTATTTCGTACCGTCTGTTGATATTACTGATCTAGGTGATAATGATGAGAATCAATCTCTCTAGATTTTTCTCAGGTATAGATAATGATGCATCTTTCCTGACTGCATTCTAGGGAGTGTAACTTGAGGGACTAAACCATACCCCCGGCCGGGATTGAACCCGCGGTCATAGAGTCTCAAAACTCCAGCCCGTCGCGCTAGCCACTAGACCAGCTGGTCTAGTGGCTAGCGCGACGGGCTGGAGTTTTGAGACTCTATGACCGCGGGTTCAATCCCGGCCGGGGGTATGGTTTATTTGCAATCGTGTCATTACGATTTCTTAAGTCATGTTGAGGGACTAAGTTCTCTAAATTATTTAGATATTCGAGTTTATCTGGGCAATAGAAGTTCTCTGTACATTCTCAAGGCCTGTAATTTCGCCTGACTTAAATTAGGTTGTTAGTGTACAACATTCCAGTCAAGATGGTACAAGTGCCTTGCTGTAATGAATATCAACAATGGCTTGGCATTTCTTGTTTTTAAAGTTTTATTTTCCCGTCATATCATGTTCTAACACTCACTATGTCCCTTACATTAATCTTCCGCTGTATTAATGGTTTAGTTTGTTTTACGATATACTCTTTCAATTTTCAGCTCTTCAATGGAGATCTCTAGGCAACTACATCTGATCTATTATATCTGCAAGAAACATGTCTCTCAATTTCACTCCAGTGGGTAGCTTGAGTTTGGGTGATTTTTGTAGCTCACTAAGAATAACTGTTATCTCTGTTCACCTAGCCATACATACGGTAGTTATGTTTAGCGACCGTTGTGGATGGCATCGCGAGGAGTGGTAGCTGAGCTTTAAATAAAACAGCTGAGGTAGGAGCTCTTACCTAGTAAATTAAGGGGGTTAGAAATAAGTTATAATGAGACGATAAGAGCAAGAGCTTACTGCACATTTTGTTGGTAATTTATTCCACAGTCTGACTTGTGACTTCTGAGAGTGAACGGCATGGAAGCCATTACTTACAATGTTATTTAATTCTTCATCCTGTGACAGGTTTCCAAAGTTCCATCCCGGCAGTCATACACGAGTCCAAATTTTCTGGATAACCGCCTGGTCGACCAGACTTTTGCCGCCCATGGCCAACAACTATCACAACCTGGCTGATCGGGCACACAGTGCTCGAGTCTCCAGCTTCCTCGTGAAAAATTACTGCCTTTGTTCCGACAATTTTTTCTTATATTTACGAGAAGAATGTTATACAATCGTGGACCTGGAATGCTGACATTTTTCTAATTACATTTTTTCAGAGAATCATCAATGAACTGCCATCTGTCATAAACTTTCCTTTTCCATCTGGACAATGTTGTGATGGAAGTTTCAGTGAAGTTCCCACGGCTCTGCCTCAGACTGACCAACCCTGCTTGACGGACTGGTCAATCAAACTGTTGACACTTGAGGCAAGCAGTCCTGACTATGCAGCCCCGTCTGATGGAGCAGTCTGCAATTTTATGTCCGTGAGAAAAATTGGCAGCTATAGTGTAAGGTTTGACTACCCGACTCCTACTTTCAGTTTGTACATGTGGGCACTATTTAACGTACTTCCAGTTATAACAAGGGGTTATTTCAGTGCTCAATTTTAAAAAAATTTCCCTCCAGTGTTTTACAAATGGATATGGAGATTTGTTTCTTGCCTGAGCTCCAGCGAATACACAGATTCTGTCTCAAGAAATTTAGATATTTGATTGAACTGACACCAGCAGCGAAAATTCTCTTTACTTACACTGGATGAGAAGTTTTACTCGCCTTAAATGGTGCTGATGACACATGGCAATATTTCAATACAGAGCGCAGACATATCTAAAAAAAATTATCAATCGCTTGTCTTCCCATGTTTTGCAGGTTATTGTTAATCAGCATTAAGCCTAATAACTTATTTTATATTTCTTACTATGTGAAATATTTACTATATCATGTGACAGCATTGTGAATGAACTGTTTCTCTAACCATTGTAAAGCTGTCTCGTTCCCATGAAATATGACTGCAGTACAATATAGTACTTTGTTTTCAGAAGATGAGATCTGTCATACTGAAGGAGTGGTTTCAAATCAGCACACTGAAATAATACCTTACCAGAGAGGGAGGCACTGTAGGCGGTGCTACGCACTAAACTATAACAATAAGCATAAATGGTCCAGGATATTTCAAAGAGCTTCAAATGTAGAGGAAATGCCAGAAGAGAACTTTGGCTGCGGCCTGACTGACGAGGTCACCAACCATACGACGTTATCCGACACCTGATGATTGACGAGGTCACCAACGACACGACCTTGTCCGACACCTGATGATTGACGAGGTCACCAACCACACAGCCTTGTCCAACACCTGATGACTGACGAGGTCACAAACCACACGGCCTTGTCCAACACCTGATTATCGTAGGGGTTCTTAAAAGGAGACATCGAGGGTTGAAGGTAGACAGACTTGTTGGATGGTAACGATATATTGTCAGACTATGATGATGGGAGATGGAGCCCAGCCTCTGCCTTGTCCTAGCCTGTGTCAAACGCCGACTGAGAAGGTGGCAGAGGTACGAACGTACACATGCGCATCCCGTGACATCACACAGTCACTCGGCCTAAGGGGTCTTCTATATAAACACATGGATGATACTATAATGCTCAGCTAATCTATACAACACATGTAAGGGGATTCAGCAACTATGCTGACAGCTCGGTCATGTTACGTATGTCGTCTCGACATACACTACTATCCTATAGGCTGAACAGGCAGGTGGTTCTGGGCTGATTCTATACAATAACAAATTCATATATAACTTAGAACTAATGGATGGTATCATAATGGATGTTAACAAAATGAGTTTTACGTAATGCATTACAAACTATAAGAACAAATCATTGTACAATATGGGATGGAATTGATCGATCGATCTGTATTCATGCACTCTACGGATTCTGAGGAAGAATAAATATATATGTACAATGTGAAATTAACAGCAAAGGCATCTGGTGCGCACTCAGATCATTACCGTCAAATTCTCAGAATATGGAGGGAACGTGGATACGAAAAAAAATTCTGAAAAACTAATCAGTTAATAACAAACAGTTGACAATTTACTTCATCTCGGACATATAGTTATACAGACTATGTACATTTAAACCCAATTCTGCGAAGGTGAGGTTTACATATGCAGAATGGTTATCATCTCTGGGAGGATCGAATTCCTCTGCAATGGCTAACACATGCCTTGACTAAGGGAGACTTGAACGAGTATCTACAAAAGATACTTGTGGGTTTCTCATTACTTGTCGAGTACGCAAGGAGTAACGACATTCAGGTTGATTATCTGACTGAGTATCTGAGGTAGAGGGTACAGAGTCGAGAGGATTTTCAGCATCTGTCACATTAGTCTGGGTAGCAATCATCTACATCGCATACTAATTTCATATGATCTAAATGCGATTCTTTGTACTTACCAGTACTAATTTCTCTAACCTTATACTTATTACCAGTGATATGTTCTACTACTCAATAAGGTCCGACAAACTTTTGATCGAGCTTAGGCACTGCGGATGTTTTGTTGAAATTTGTCAGCATTACTCTCGAACCTACTTTGACTTTTGATGGCTTAGCACGGCTATTAGTTACTCTAGTAAATTCTGCTGTTGATTTGTGAAGTGTTTCACGGATTCTTCTAAAAACACTTTGAGCCATGCTGGTACGAGTTGCTACGAAATCATCAGGGTTGTAATTAGGTTTCGGAGTGGAATATAACAACTCATAGGGTAAACGCTTGTCTACACCATACAATGCATAATGTGGAGTATCACCTATGGAAGCATTGTACGCATAATTTATGGCACATTGAACATCTGGTATGACTTCATCCCAAGTTTCACTATTGGGGTTGATAGTGGCTCTCAGGACATCAAGTACTTTCTTATTGGTTTGTTCGGCTAACCCATTGCTGGCAGGATGATGAGGAACAATGGTGGATTTAGAGATCTTGTACAAAGTACACAAATTTTCAAGAATCTCATTACAGAATTCACCTCCATTGTCTGTTACTAAGGACTTAGGGGTGGTATGCCTGCAGATAATGTGTTCTTTAAACGCTTTAGCTACTGTCTCTGCAGTCTTATCTGCAATAGGAACTAACTCACAATATCTGGTGAAATGGTCTACCATAACACAGATGTTTGTTGCCTTGGAGGGAACATTTAAAATTGGTTAACAAGTCAAGGGCAACTCTTTCCCACGGTTCGCTAGTGGTTGGGTACACTTGGATTGGATTAGGACCATCGACATTTCCTTAATGTTGCATACAAACACTACATTTCTTAACATACTCGGAAATGTCAGTTGCCATACGTGGCCAAAAGTATTTCATTCTGGCTTGTTTCACAGAACGATCCATACCAGGGTGTGCAACACCTGGTGCATCGTGAACTAGCTGTAGAGCTACGTTCACTAGTGACTGTGGAATTACTAACTGGTACACTCTTCTACTTGGAGTACCCAACTCGGCTGTTCGATACAGTAATTCTTGGCTCATTATAAAGTCACTAATGGGTGCTGGTGGCTTCACAGTCAGAATAAGATCTTCCTGGAGCAGGAATCGAATCACCAGAACACATGGGATCGGTTCTTTCTTACTGGAGGAATGCACAAACTCAGTGGAGTGGATGACTCTCCCCAGTTGAAAAAATTAACGCTATAACACGCAACATGAGCAAGGGAGAACGAATCTACTATCTCAAACTGCAAGCACAGGAGAAAATAAATGAACACGGTTAACAATGCTGATATTCAATCTGAGTCGCACACAGTGACACGAGGTATCAGCTATAAACTTCACTTACAAACGTTAACATGTGAAAGTTACTCGAGAAATAACTTCTTACGTTGCACTGATTACTGTCAACTAGGATGGGATCACCATCTGGAACATTAGGAACAACAACAGACACTCTAGTGAGAGCACGAGCTGTAACAGAGACGTCTTTCTGCAGACAGCATGTCACAACAAGAGATGGCATTACTAGTTTCAAGTAATCGTTTTCTGACAAGGCATCCCCTGTGGAGAAACTACTACTCGAACTAGCAGTCATTGCAGGGATAGGCTGTGCACTCAAGGCAGTCTGAGTGTCCCCGGACACTTGAGGCAACGGAACACTATCCTGCAAGTCTGAAGGTGTAGGTGGAACACAGATGGGAGTGACAGAGTTACTAGTGCCTGATCGCTCGGCTACGTTAACAAGTAATTCACGGATCTATAGGAACTTCATCTGAACTTCACATTTCGCAGCACTTTGACAAATCTCAGATACAAACTGTGAGGACAAACACATTGCTCAGGGGCTAGGTATTGTCTTTCAGTCAGTAAGGGAATATTGGTACTGTGGACTGATTCATATTGACTTTGACTGGCATGATACACTAAGTGAACGTTCAAAAGTGACTGGGACATGTTCTCAGGGAACTTACTCAAGGACATAAGGCAAGAAAAAGAGAGAGAATGACACAGTAAGCTTAAACGGGAAGAAAATGCTTAACTATTCTGCATAAGTAATTAAAAATTGACAGGTCACACAGTAAGCAAAGAAAAATACGCAACTGAATGAACAACACTTTGAAAATCAAGAGAACTTGTACTTTACTCAAATCTGATTTGCTCAATTTTACTTTAAATTGAATGAATGGCACAGTGAGTTGTCTTTACTTTCAATGCAATAGGGAAATACACAATAAAATGATAAAATGGACTCAATAAAGCTGGTGCAAAATAAAACAAACTGAGGCACAATTCACTGAAATAAAATAAAATGGCACAGAAAGAATAAAATATTATGCACAGAACAGAGCATATGAAACTGCACTGATATAAACTGTAGCAATATTGCAAATAGCAATTGCTAACCAAAAAGTACTGCACAATACTGCACAAAATTTCTGCAAGAAAAACTTTAATGGCAACACAATATTTGCACAAGAATTATTGCAAAATGAGTCAATGTGCAATAATAAAAAAAATTATTACACACACAAGAAAAGAGATGTATCAAGGAAAGAACACTAATTCTTAACTACAACTTAAACAACACTTAACAAGCAAAAGAACAATTTACTCTAAAAGAAGAACTTAAAAAATTGCACTAAGAGTGAATTTGTTCAATGAAACATGAAAAATAATAGGTGCTAAAACACAGAACAAAAAAGTTTGAACACTTACAGTGATGCAGAACACAACACATCAACATAAACACAATACTAGAATTTTCTTGCAATGAAACTTGGTGTGAAAACTTTGATAGGATAATAACTATCTTGCTTGCACAAAACAATGGCACTACTGTCTGTGGGATGGTAACGATATATTGTCAGACTGTGATGATGGGAGATGGAGCCCAGCCTCTGCCTTGTCCTAGCCTGCGTCAAACGCCGACTGAGAAGGTGGTAGAGGTACGAACGTACACATGCGCATCCCGTGACGTCACACAGTCACTCGGCCTAAGGGGTCTTCTATATAAACACACGGATGATACTATAATGCTCAGCTAATCTATACAACACATGTAAAGGGATTCAGCAACTATGCTGACATGATGACTGACGAGGTCACCAACCACATGACCTTGTCCGACACCTGATGATTCATAAAACCATCAAGTAGTAATCCTTAAAAATGTTTTAATTTATTATTTGATATGAATTAGATATGAAGAAGAAAATGAGTAAGACGGGAATGGTACCTTTCACTCGAGAAGCACTTAACTTTACCTTTGATGAGTTTCCAGTTTTTCTACTCCCGGAGCTCTGCCATGGGCCAAGCTCGTATGGTGCTTGCCTAGTCAACCAGGTTGTTGCTGTTGGTGGCCCACAGCCCCACACATCCATCAAAGCCTTGCTGATCTGGCAGCTGGTGAAGATACTTGTCCAGTTTCCTCTTGAAAACTTCTACACTTGTCCCAGCAGCATTTCTGATAACTTCTGGTAAGATAATCTGGGATCACGAATGTTGATACAGTGTTCCCTTATTGTGCTCACTGAACCCCTGCTTTTCACTGGGTTTATACTGCGCTTCCTCCTATATCTCTCGCTCCAGTATGTTATGGCCGTGTGCAGATTTGGGACAAGGCCCTCAAGTACCTTCCATGTATACATTATCATGCATCTCTCTTCGCTCCAGTAACGACATTTTTAGAACTTAAACTTGTTTCCAGTAACTTAAATGCTTTACTGGCTCCATGTGGGCCGTAACCGATCGCTATCTGTTCCAGCTCTGATCTCCCTCCTGACCTGAATGGGGTAGTCAACACTTAACAATTTTCTAAACGAGAGTACACAAGCGATTTGAAAAGTATCACCACTGGCTGTATTTCCTTAGTTTGGAAAGTTCTCATTATCCACCCCATCATCATCCTGACTGTTGTAACATTTGCCTTATTGTGTGCACTCAAATACCATCGCAAAATCTGTGTACATATCTGAGTTTTGCTCCAACGCCTCTTTAATTCTGCAATAGTAGTTTAGCAGTTGTAACAAGCATGATCTTCTAGTTCTCAACCCGTGATGGTTTAGTGTGTGCTGTCCCACAAAACTTGTAATTTGGCATCGCAACAGCGATGCCAATTACAGTAATTTGGTATGTTAGGGCTACTGGTCTGTTTTTCTCGCTAGTGTTCTACTACCGTCCTTATGCAAAGGGACTATGTCTTTACTCCTTCGTCTCTGGTATTTCACCTCGATCTAAGCTCTCTCTCCAAAGAATACTTAAAGCTTGTGCTAGTGGTATGGGCATGTTTTCTACTTTTTCGAATTCTACGGAATCAGTACTAATGTTAGTTAGTTGGTCTATACAGCCTTCAAAAGGAATGAAAAATAAATCTGCATTCTCCACCCTGCTTTCGTTTAGTGGGTTGCTGAGTATCTACTCCTACTGGTCTTTTAGTATTCTGTTCATTTCCTGTTCATCGTCCGTGTATAAACCCACTTGTTATTATGGTCCAATTCTATAAGTAATTCTTAGCTTGGCTTTTGCAAGTGTATAGGAATATTTGAACTTTCTTGCAATATCCTGGATGGCTTCTTGTTTCCTTTGTGCTTATTCTGTTTGGTACAACAGCTACAGTTTTTGTTTTATCTCGGTGATCTCTTGGCTAAAATTATATTTCCTTCGTTGTGACATTCACTTTGTTAAGTAATTCGGTAACCCTATCTTTCTGTAAAATCTTCTATGTTCTCTTTCTATATCTGATCTTCAAGGTTTCCTCAATGGTACATATTTCATACAGACCTTGTATGTTTCCGTGTTCAGTTTTGCCAGACACTGGCGAGGATTTAGGGTGCTCATGACTGTTTCCCAGGATATACCTGATAGTTCCTGGTTAATTTTGTCATAGCCAATTTTACGGTTGTTGAAGGTAAACATACTGAACATCCCTTATCAAACATTATTGCTGGAATTCCCCAACACTGGGTTTATACAGTGACACTGTTGTGATCCTTGTGGAGGCACCTTTGATATACTTTTGACGAGTTCCCAGAGTTTTTCTACTCGCAGAGCCCGGCCATAAGCCAAGTTCGTCTGGTGCTTGCCTGGTCAACCAAGCTGTTACTACTGCTGGTGGTCCACCGATCCACATATCCATCACAGCCTGGTTGATCTGGCAACAGTAATGGTAGCAACAATGGGGGAGGGGGAGTAACCGTAAACAGAGTGGTAACCATGGAAACGCAGCTTCTCAGATTGGTCTCATTATCGGTAATCAAGAAAGAAGGTAGGAGTACGTACCAGGTACATCACATGGATTATAATCAGGGAAAAAAACAGTACCTGACACACCACATGGATTACATTACTATCTAACAAGACCTCAACTTCACTACACCTGCATCATCTTCACAACTTCACTACACCTGCATCATCTTCACTTCACTACACCTGCATCATCTTCACAACTTCACTACACCTGCATCATCTTCACTTCACTACACCTGCATCATCTTCACAACTTCACTACACCTGCATCATCTTCACTTCACTA
Source organism: Cherax quadricarinatus (assembly GCF_038502225.1). Lineage (NCBI taxonomy): Eukaryota > Metazoa > Arthropoda > Malacostraca > Decapoda > Parastacidae > Cherax > Cherax quadricarinatus. Next base: position 18,570,612 of record NC_091335.1, on the reverse strand, counting down.
CACCTGCATCATCTTCACAACTTCACTACACCTGCATCATATTCACAACTTCACTACACCTGCATCATATTCACTTCACTACACCTGCATCATCTTCACAACTTCACTACACCTGCATCATCTTCACAACTTCACTACACCTGCATCATCTTCACAACTTCACTACACCTGCATCATCTTCACTTCACTACACCTGCATCATCTTCACAACTTCACTACACCTGCATCATCTTCACAACACCTGCATCATCTTCACAACTTCACTACACCTGCATCATCTTCACAACTTCACTACACCTGCATCATCATCACAACTTCACTACACCTGCATCATCTTCACAACTTCACTACACCTGCATCATCTTCACAACTTCACTACACCTGCATCATCTTCACAACTTCACTACACCTGCATCATCTTCACAACTTCACTACACCTGCATCATATTCACAACTTCACTACACCTGCATCATCTTCACAACTTCACTACACCTGCATCATCTTCACAACACCTGCATCATCTTCACAACTTCACTACACCTGCATCATCTTCACAACTTCACTACACCTGCATCATCTTCACAACTTCACTACACCTGCATCATCTTCACAACTTCACTACACCTGCATCATCTTCACAACTTCACTACACCTGCATCATCTTCACAACTTCACTACACCTGCATCATCTTCACAACTTCACTACACCTGCATCATCTTCACAACTTCACTACACCTGCATCATATTCACAACTTCACTACACCCGCATCATCTTCACAACTTCACTACACCTGCATCATATTCACAACTTCACTACACCTGCATCATATTCACAACTTCACAACACCTGCATCATATTCACAACTTCACTACACCTGCATCATCATCACAACTTTACTACACCTGCATCATCTTCACAACTTCACTACACCTGCATCATATTCACAACTTCACTACACCTGCATCATCTTCACAACTTCACTACACCTGCATCATCTTCACAACTTCACTACACCTGCATCATCTTCACAACTTCACTACACCTGCATCATCTTCACAACTTCACTACACCTGCTAATTTCATTTTCGCAGGTTTTACATTTACTTAGGCTGCAGCGCTGTTTCTTCAATTTCATATTCACCCTGTATATATATCATTACAATCTGGTATTTCATCTCTGAAATCTTCGATTAAAATGCACGTTAGCAAATCAATAACATCTGCATATGCAAGAATGCAAAAATTTGCCCCTGCACGCCTACAAGTATTCGGTTTCTGCAAGCCTACAAATATTTGGTTTCTGCAAGCCTACAAATATTTGGTTTCTGCAAGCCTACAAATATTTGGTTTCTGCAAGCCTACAAATATTTGGTTTCTGCAAGCCTACAAATATTTGGTTTCTGCAAGCCTACAAATATTTGGTTTCTGCAAGCCTACAAATATTTGGTTTCTGCAAGCCTACAAATATTTGGTTTCTGCAAGCCTACAAATATTTGGTTTCTGCACGCCTACAAGTATTCGGTTTCTGCAAGCCTACAAATATTTGGTTTCTGCAAGCCTGCAAAGATCTAGACCATTTTTGACCTCAGATGCTAAACAAAAAAGTTGAGCTTTTTTTGATCTTTGATCTGAAAAATTTCAAAATTCACAACATATTTTTTCTCACTCATTAAACGGGGATTAGTCTACATGACTATTTCAGGCTGCAACAAGAGTTTTCATGGGTTTTTAATTAGGTTAGATGCCACGTCCATTTTATCAAACCTACTCAATGCTATTTTCATCACTTCTCCGGACCACATCTCTGGTACCATTATGGCTAGAATAGTGAGATAAATGGAATTTCATTATACTGTCTTAATGCCTATCTTAATACAGTACCTTCATACTTCGCCTTGAAATTCTCAAACGTTTCTTTCAAAACTGCACAAGACATGGAATTTCGGTGTTCTTTCCCGAGTACCACCATCACCTCTTACTGACAAAGTCTTTAATTAAACACTGGCATTTGTCTGCTCATATCTGGAGAACGATACAAGTCGATAATTTTGGAAGCGATATCACTGTTAAGACGTTTCCCCAACTGTGGCACCTCCTCCTCTCTCACCAAAATGTCTGCTTGTCTACCACTTAAATTCATCCATCATTTTTTTCTAATTCAGGATTTTGGTCGGATACTGAGAATGGTCAGTTTTTCACTTAGGTTCGTCACTTCATTGAATTTTTTATTTAGCTGTGCAATTATTTCACATTCAGTATCATCAATGTCACTGGATGAAACCGACTGTCCAGTTTCCCTGCTGTTTCACCTTCATAAACTTCAGCTTTGAATACTATGGCTCTTAGATATTCTACAATTCTTTGCCGGCGTCCGATCAACTGTGGCAATTAATTTACTGATGTTACTAGACTCAATCTCCATATTAAACAATTGGTCAGCTCTGGATTCATCTTATGTTCTGAATGGCTACTCTAAGTGGTTGACTTTATGGGTGTATCTTCTGCTAACATTTTACTACATGCCCGGCACAATTTAGGGTGTATGGTGTACGGTCCTGAAACTGAATTTTTCCAACTTAAAACCATTGCTTCGAGTCCTGTCTTGGCTAGATACGTTTAGCACGCTATTTACATTACCTTTATTTATACCCGTTTTCCATTGATACACTTCAATCATATCCCCCCTAATTCTACGCCTTTCTAGAGAGTGCAGATTCAGGACCCCTCAGTCTATCCTCATAGGGAAGATCTGATACATGAGATCAACTTTGTCATCCTCCTTGTACGTTTTCCAGTGCATTTATATCCATTTTGTAATAGGGTGACCAGAACTGTGCAGCATAATCTAAATGAGGCCTAACCAAAGATATACAGAATTGAAGGACAACCTGAGGACTCCTATTATTTATGTTCGCTTTATTGCGAACACTTATGCACTTAATTTTAGATAACTGCTAACCAGAATTCCCAAACCTTTTTCACAATCAGTAATATTAGGATCTACATTTAGTTTATATGTGGCATGTTTATTTTCTCGTCCAATGTATAGAATTTTGTATTTGTCTATATTAAACTGTACCTGCCACTTCTCCGACCACTACACCAATCTGTCTTCATTAGAATTAATTAATTAAGCGACCTATTTTGGTGTCATCAGCAAATTTGTTTATATCGCTATTTATTTCCTCATCAATGTCGTTTATATAAACTGTGAACAACAAAGGCCCCAACACTGACCCCTGTGGAACACCACTCGTGACCCACCCCAACTCTGATTACTCCCCACTGATGCAAACTCTCTGCCGCCTATCTGTCAACCACTCCTCTACCCAGGAAAAAACTTTCTCCTCCTACTCCATGTGCCTTAATTTTACTCAATAGCCTCTGATGTGGAACTCTATGAAAAGCCGTACCGAAGTCCATATACAGAATATCATATTCATTACCATGATCTACCTCCTCAAATACCTTGGTGAAAAAAGTTAGTAAACTCGAAAGGCAGGAACGCCCCTTTGTAAAACCGTGCTGAGATTCATTAATCAACTTTTACCTTTCAAGATGGCTACAAACTGCCTCGGCATTTATTGATTCCATAAATTTTCCCACTATGGAAGTAAGGTTACAACATCTGTGACCCCCAGACTATTCAACATCTTACTAGAAGATATCACAAACATTGCTGGAATAAGTGTAGAAGTCTTCACAAGGAAACTGGACAAATATCTTCACCAGGTGCCAGATCAATTAGGCTGTGATTGATATGTTGGGCAGTGGACCACCAGCAAGCAACAGCCTGGTTGACCAGGCAAGCACCAGACGGTGCCTGGCTCATGGCCAGGTTTTGCGAGTAGTAAGACTCTCGAAACTCAAAGGTATATCAAGCGATTCTCTTCAAATCGCTAGTTCTCTTTAGGCTGGAATACTGATGTACACTAACTGCCCCCTTCAAGGCAGGCGAAATTGCTGACCTGGAGAATGTACAGAGAACTTTCAAGGCACACAAGTACGATACAGCACCTAAATTACTGAGAACGGTTAAAGTATCTTGATTTGTATTCCCTGGAACCCAGGCGAGAAAGATACATGATAATATACACTTGGAAAATCCTAGAGGGATCAGTACCAAACTTGCACACGAAAACCACTCCCTAAGAAAGCAAAAGACTTGGCAGGAGATGCAACATTTCCCCGATGAGAAGAAAGGGGCCACGAGTACAATAAGAGACAACACAATAAGTGTCAGGGGCTCAAGACTGTTCAACTGCCTCCCAGCATACGTAAGGGGGATTACAAATAGACCCCTGTCCATCTTCAAGAAGGCGCTAGATAGGCACCTAAAGTCGGTACCTGATCAGCCGGGCTGTGGTTCATACGTTGGTTTACGTGCGGCCAGCAGTAACAGCGTGGTTGATCAGACCCTGATCCGCCACAAGGCCTGGTCTCTGACCGGACGGTGGGGGCATTGACCCCCGAAGCCCTCTCCAGGTAAACTCCAGGTAAACATGTCAAAACACTCTTGGAAGAGTAAGCAAGAATTACTTGTGATGGAATATGGCATCAGTTAGGTGTGAGGTGTTTAAACAACCTCTGTTGGTATTAGCGTGAGATGTGAGTCACCAAGTGTGGAGTGAAAATAGACCCGCAGACGGGACTGGCGCTGACGCGCGTGTGTAATCAATGACAGTAGAGTAGGTACCTCACCCCCCTCCCCTCCATTCACCTATAAAACTTACCATCAACATACACCACGTGACTCAAGTCGTAGGTTAGAGGTATCGTTGTACCTAATATTGTTACTTAAATTACATAAATTTTGAAAAAAAAATAACCATAGAACAACATTTGTTTTGTAACTTTACAATACTTCTTAACTATAGAATTATTCACATTCTCTTTAAATATTACACAATGTTTTGTAATGACAAATACTTTAGTTTAAATGTCATCTAATCAATACTCTGGTCAGTTCGTCGTCATTACTAAATCTGACTGATAACCCAGTGGTCGCTGTCACAAACCATACCACGGGTGGGGTTTGATCCCGCGGTCAGAGAGTCTCAAAACTGTTTATAATCGTGTCATTACGATTTCGTGAGTCGCTGTCATGGTATGGCACAGGGTCAATCTGTGCCACTGTACAAGAGTGCACGTCAGGGGATCCTCTCTGCCACACCACAGCCACAAAACCAAGGGTACTACAGATGGTTTATCACAGAACCAAGTCCCGTGTCAACTGGTTTACAGAAATGCCGCAACGACACTGTGTTGGTCGTCATATAATCTTAATTATAAATTCACCATGAACTTCCAGGCACAGTGTATGAGTAACTAATATATTCCTGTATTACCATTAATAAAAATGGGTTATAAAATACAAAAGTACTTTTAACAGATTAGGCTTCCTCGAGGCTCCTGAAATATTAGTTCACATGAACACTGAACAGGTTCTGACAACCAACGTAAATAGTGCATGTGAAGTTTACGATGATCCAGTGTGTACACTGATGGTGGTGGTGGTTACCACAGTGTGTACACTGATGGTGGTTACCACAGTGTGTACACTGGTGGTGGTTACCACAGTGTGTACACTGGTGGTGGTTACCACAGTTTGTACACTGATGGTGGTGGTGGCTACCACAGTGTGTACACTGGTGGTGGTTACCACAGTGTGTACACTGGTGGTGGTTACCACAGTGTGTACACTGGTGGTGGTTACCACAGTGTGTACACTGGTGGTGGTTACCACAGTGTGTACACTGGTGGTGGTTACCACAGTGTGTACACTGGTGGTGGTTACCACAGTGTGTACACTGGTGGTGGTTACCACAGTGTGTACACTGGTGGTGGTTACCACAGTGTGTACACTGGTGGTGGTTACCACAGTGTGTACACTGGTGGTGGTTACCACAGTGTGTACACTGATGGTGGTGGTGGCTACCACAGTGTGTACACTGGTGGTGGTGGTTACCACAGTGTGTACACTGGTGGTGGTTACCTACACTGGTGGTGGTGGTGGTTACCACAGTGTGTACACGGGTGGTGGTGGTGGTTACCACTGTGTACACTGGCGATGGTGGTGGTTACTACAGTGTGTACACTGGTGGTGGTGGTTACCACAGTGTGTACACTGGTGGTGGTGGTGGTTACCACAGTGTGTACACTGGTGGTGGTGGTGGTTACCACTGTGTACACTGGTGATGGTGGTGGTTACCACAGTGTGTACACTGGTGGTGGTGGTGGTTACCACAGTGTGTACACTGGTGGTGGTGGTGGTTACCACAGTGTGTACACTGGTGGTGGTGGTGGTTACCACAGTGTGTACACTGGTGGTGGTGGTGGTTACCACAGTGTGTACACTGGTGGTGGTGGTGGTTACCACAGTGTGTACACTGGTGGTGGTGGTTACCACAGTGTGTACACTGGTGGTGGTGGTGGTTACCACAGTGTGTACACTGGTGGTGGTGGTGGTGGTTACCACAGTGTGTACACTGGTGGTGGTGGTAGTGGTGGTGACCACAGTGTGTACACCAGTGGTGGTGACCACAGTGTGTACACTGGTGGTGGTGACCACAGTGTGTACACTGGTGGTGGTGACCACAGTGTGTACACTGGTGGTGGTGGTAGTGGTGGTGACCACAGTGTGCACACTGGTGGTGGTGGTAGTGGTGGTGACCACAGTGTGTACACTGGTGGTGGTTACCACTGTGTACACTGGTGGTGGTGACCACAGTGTGTACACTTGTGGTGGTGGTTACCACAGTGTGTACACTAGTGTTACCACAGTGTGTACACTAGTGTTACCACAGTGTGTACACTAGTGTTACCACAGTGTGTACACTAGTGTTACCACAGTGTGTACACTAGTGTTACCACAGTGTGTACACTAGTGTTACCACAGTGTGTACACTAGTGTTACCACAGTGTGTACACTAGTGTTACCACAGTGTGTACACTAGTGTTACCACAGTGTGTACACTAGTGTTACCACAGTGTGTACACTAGTGTTACCACAGTGAGTACACTAGTGTTACCACAGTGAGTACACTAGTGTTACCACAGTGTGTACACTAGTGTTACCACAGTGTGTACACTAGTGTTACCACAGTGTGTACACTAGTGTTACCACAGTGTGTACACTAGTGTTACCACAGTGTGTACACTAGTGTTACCACAGTGTGTACACTAGTGTTACCACAGTGTGTACACCAGTGTTACCACAGTGTGTACACCAGTGTTACCACAGTGTGCAAACTAGTGTTACCACAGTGTGCAAACTAGTGTTACCACAGTGTGTACACTAGTGGTGTTACCACAGTATGAGATCCCGAGAAGGACCTCCGGTTACAAATTCAATTTTACTTGATGCTGCCAAACTTTTGGTTGGGTTTATTCTGCATATTCACCTCTACCTGTCGATCCAATGGCAAGTGATTTTTGTGCTATTATTAAGTAAATTTTCTGATAGTTATCACGCCCACAACACACACACACACACACACACACACACACACACACACACACACACACACACACACACACACACACAACGCACGTCAAAGAAACCTACACCGCACAATTTGAAGCGCCTGACATAATTCGCTGTATGAAATAAGCTAAGTAAATTTAGGCAAGTTTGGCATACTGGAAGTTGCCTTCGGGTACGTATATTGGTACACAATGATACTACAATTCAAGTGATAACATTTTTTAATATAGTTATCAGCAGCTCAACATTGTTGTTATGAATACTTCCATTATCCATGGTAATATTTTCATTTCAAAATATTTGGTATTACGTGGACTATATTCTCAAGTCATTAATGTAACATGCAAGTTGTTTAATAGTTTACCCAAATGGTGTACTATCCAAAATAGTGACGAGAGAAACAAGTTTTTGTTGGCAAGTTTGGCCCCCAGATGGGGCCAAATGCTGCTCTGATAAAACTATCTTCAGTGTTTTTCTTTTTTCCACTAGTTTAATTATTCTGAAATGTGATATATTACTTATTATTTCAAGAATCTTTCTTATTTAATTAACTGTGTTGGTGCATCAAAGAAGTTGACAATACCTGAAGAGGGGAGTACAAAACCCACAACCTAACAAGGGAAGATATTATATTCAAAACCACGCGCTAAACCCACAAGGGTTACACAACGCACGGGAAGAAAGAATTCTATATTCCCTCAGTAAAACAGATTCTTATCAGAATTCCAGTTGTAGTGGAAGGGTAGGAAAACCTGACCATAAGCTGATTGCTCTCTTGTGCACAATGCCAAGTGCAGCTTGATCAATACGTGGCCCAACCCTGGTTGTGACTAGACCTTGTGGTGAGTCAGTGCCACCCCCTTCCCTCCACCACCCCCCACACATACCACACCTCCTAGGTCATATCAGTAGCTATAATACAGCACACAAATGACCCACAGTAATGTTAAGGCCTTAGGATGCCTGGTGTCATCGGCATGATCCCGGACCAAGCATCCTAGGCATCCAGCCTATTGGTATTAGTAGCATTCATCTACATCCCTTCGACTATATTCTTTGGAATGTGGGCGAGAAAAAAATTATAATTTACATAGGGAAAATTCTGAAGGGATTGGTGCCAAATCTGCACATGGATAACACTCCCTCCCAAGGGATACAATAACTATAGAGAGTTTGCTCAGTAAGTGTAAATGGACCAAAAATTTGAAGACCCCCTTCACACACAAAGAAAATTGCCTTCACAACACTGATTGTATTCTAGAGGAAAACTGATAAGTTTCTCGAGATAGTTGCTGATTAGTTGAACTGCTTGTGTCCAGAACCAACAGACTAACTGATCAGACTCTCAAGTGAGAGTCTTAGTTTGCGACAGGGCTGCTGATAAGTTAAGCTCTAAACTCAACACGTAATCTACAGATAACCTAACCCAGAATAGCAAATATTAAATTTTCTGTAACATTTCAAGCGCGCAAAAATGTAATTGCCAATCCGGCAAAAATTACATGTCTGAATGGGAGAGCATGTTGCCGCTGGGTTAAGTAAACCCAAATAATTACGATCTTTAGAAATGTGAACAAAAGCTACTTTTAAAGCCAAGCTGAAGACACGCACATGAGCGATCTCCTAATGCGCAGCTTCAGCGCGAACCTCCCGTCGCCGCCTAGCAAAACAAGAAACTAGAAAAGTATATAAATTCGCCACCAGACTGGTACCTGAAACAAACAAAAACTGTAGGAGGATTGATCGAACTTGTATAGAAGCTCACCACTCTACTGGAGAATTCTACTGCCAGTCGTTTCTGAGAGACAGAGGGAAAACCCACCCACCAGAAGTGTGGGTGAGAGTGGAGAAGCCTACCTACCAGAAGTGTGGATGAGTGGAGAAGCCTACCTACCAGAAGTGTGGGTGAGTGGAGAAGCCTACCTACCAGAAGTGTGGATGAGTGGAGAAGCCTACCTACCAGAAGTGTGGGTGAGTGGAGAAGCCTACCTACCAGAAGTGTGGGTGAGTGGAGAAGCCTACCTACCAGAAGTGTGGATGAGTGGAGAAGCCTACCTACCAGAAGTGTGGGTGAGTGGAGAAGCCTACCTACCAGAAGTGTGGGTGAGAGTGGAGAAGCCTACCTACCAGAAGTGTGGGTGAGAGTGGAGAAGCCTACCTACCAGAAGTGTGGGTGAGAGTGGAGAAGCCTACCTACCAGAAGTGTGGGTGAGCGTGGAGAAGCCTACCTACCAGAAGTGTGGATGAGTGGAGAAGCCTACCTACCAGAAGTGTGGGTGAGTGGAGAAGCCTACCTACCAGAAGTGTGGGTGAGAGTGGAGAAGCCTACCTACCAGAAGTGTGGGTGAGAGTGGAGAAGCCTACCTACCAGAAGTGTGGATGAGTGGAGAAGCCTACCTACCAGAAGTGTGGGTGAGTGGAGAAGCCTACCTACCAGAAGTGTGGGTGAGAGTGGAGAAGCCTACCTACCAGAAGTGTGGGTGAGTGGAGAAGCCTACCTACCAGAAGTGTGGGTGAGTGGAGTAGCCTACCTACCAGAAGTGTGGGTGAGAGTGGAGAAGCCTACCTACCAGAAGTGTGGGTGAGAGTGGAGAAGCCTACCTACCAGAAGTGTGGATGAGTGGAGAAGCCTACCTACCAGAAGTGTGGGTGAGTGGAGAAGCCTACCTACCAGAAGTGTGGGTGAGAGTGGAGAAGCCTACCTACCAGAAGTGTGGGTGAGTGGAGAAGCCTACCTACCAAAGGTGTGGGTGAGAGTGGAGAAGCCTACCTACCAGAAGTGTGGGTGAGAGTAGAGAAGCCTACCTACCAGAAGTGTGGGTGAGAGTGGGGAAGCCTACCTACCAGAGGTGTGGGTGGGAGAAGGGAAGCCTACCTACCAGAAGTGGGGGTGAGAGTGGGGAAGCCTACCTACCAGAGGTGTGGGTGAGAGAAGGGAAGCCTACCAACCAGAAGTGTGGATGAGAGAAGAGAAGCCTCCCTACCTGAGGTGTGGGTGAGAGAAGGGAAGCTTACCTACCAGAGGTGTTGGTGAGAGAAGGGAAGCCTACCTACCAGATGTGTAGGTGAAAGAAGGGAGGCCTACCTACCAGAGGTGTGGGTGAGAGAAGAGAAGCCTCCCTACCTGAGGTGTGGGTGAGAATGGGGAAGCCTGTCTACCAGAGGTGTGGGTGAGAGGGTAAACGCACCTACTAGAGGTGTGGGTGAGAGGGGTAAACCCACCTACCAGAGGTGTGGGTGAGAGGGTAAACCCACCTACCAAAGGTTTGGGTGAGAGGATAAACCCACCTACTAGGTGTGGGTGAGAGAGGATAAACCCACCTACTAGAGGTGTGGGTGAGAGGGTAAACCCACCTACCAGAGGTTTGGGTGAGAGAGGATAAACCCACCTACCAGAGGTGTGGGTGGAAAAAAATTAAGTCTACCCTTGGAAGGTGAGAAGGTAGAGGTTGTTAAAGGGCTCATGGTCCAAGGAACTGGAGCTACCTCTTTCCTGGAATATATTTAGTATACCTGTCATTCCACAGGCGCTGTTTGAGCCCTAGAGGTCTAGTTTTTGCACCATGAGCATTTAAGACAAAGTACTATAATGGGACAAAATTATATCCCACATATCCTCACACTCGGCTCTAATATTACAATTTCTGACAATGAGTAATTTAAACACAAAAGCTGCAGTTGCATGTCGTACTGCCAGAACAAAAAACACTCGTTTCAAAACAAGATTTTATTAGAACAAAAAAAAAATCTTTCTCTGTGTAGAGCTTTAACAAGTTTTCGCCAAACGTTGTCCCAATAAAAGCTTAACTACAACGTTTGTATTTTTTTTCCAACACAAAAGCATTGGAGTGACAGTTATCACCACATTAATTCTTAATACCATCTTCATAAAGCGTTCTCTTTAGTTATTTACTAGACATAGACAGAGACAGACAGACAGACACAGATACACACACCTCTCTAGTATAGAAGTCTCACTGCTGCTGCAACACTGTCATTTCCTTTCAATGGAAAATACCATCCTCCATCTCTTATGGTAACTATTTTAAGTTATGTTCAGTAATCACGTAGCGGTGACCCAGGAGATGGTGGTGACGTTAGTACATCAGTGGGAGTGACGATGGTGATTGTTTCCTTGGTGGCAGCGGCAAAGATGGTGGTGGTGACGAAGATGGTGGTGGTGACGAAGATGGTGGTGGTGACGAAGATGGTGGTGGTAGTGACGAAGATGGTGGTGGTGGAAGTGGTAGTGACGAATAGCAGAGTTGGAGAAAGTATAGAGACCCTTCATTGCCCGTATAAATTTAGGTCAAACTCCTAAATTACCGAGAACGCTTAAGTTCGTCGAACTGTGCTTTTGAAACTTAAGAAAATTACATCATAATTTATACCTGGAAAATTATAGAGGGTTTGTTCCTCAGTCTGCACACTGAAATTACCCCTTATGAAAGCAAGAAGCTTGGTAGATGGTGTAAAAATACTCCCACTGAAAATCGGAAGCAATGATTAGACAGAGAGAACTCAATAGGTGTAAAGGGACCAAGATTCTTCAACATCCTTCATACATAAAGAAAATTACCACCCCTCTACCTGTCGTCAAGACGTAATTCGGTAATTTTAAGTTACTTATCAGCTGGCAGTGGTGCAGACGTGTCTGTGCGCGGCTATCAGACCATCCATCCACCAGGAGGTCTGTTCTGAGACTAGAACGCAGGGGCATCAACCCCAGACCACCATCTTCAGTTAAAATTTTTGGTTAGGCAGCGCTTTAAACAATTACCAATTCCAATATTACCAAACTCTGTAAACATATTTCACTCCATTTGCTACTACTTTTTGGGTTCTATCAGTTCAGAAATTAAATAGCTATCTGCTCACTTTTTTCAGAAATTCCTTTTGCATGCATTCTGTGCACATTACCCCCATGGTCGCATGCATGAATGCCACCATGGGAAACGGCCGATGTTTTATATAAAGTACACAGTACTTTATCCACAACGCTAGACTTCAGATACGTATGGACGCCTAGCCCAAGCTAGATGGTTTCTCCATACCCTTGAGCACCAGGCTTGTTAAAACTTACTTCATCAAATCGCTGTTCACTGCATGTGGCAGAAAACGTAGACTCGAAGATATTTAACATGATTTAACAAGAATAAAAAATTCGCAGTCCTAAAAAATTACTTATTGAAAATTTTCTTTTGCATATTTTTTCTATAAAGTTGACAAATTAGCACCATCTAAAATACTTTCAATTAAAATGCACCAACGTTAAAGTGCTTGAAGTGTTTTGGATAAAAAAAATGACACTAATATTTACATAGGTCAAAGTGCAAGCTAAGTTTATTTTAAATAAGTTCATTATACAACATTTTGAAGCCTATTAGAAAAACAATTTTGCACTAATTGCTCTGAATCCAGCGATCCCAATTTTTTAGTAATTTTAATAACTGAAATTTACACTTATACATTCTACACTTGTAAGGTGTCATTCTTCTTAATGACTATATCAATCAATATCAACATCAGTATTTAATAAAAATGGCAAATTGAGACTTGTGCAACGTAATAGCAACACGAACCTTTGTGGGAAACACCAGGGCGGAAAATTTGAAACAGATCAGAAAAGTTATTCACCAGGTATTGTACGGATTATAATAATTCAAAGTTTTATAAAGTAGTTATTGAGGCTAAAACGCTGTGAAGTTTTAAAAATAGGTTATATAAATACATGAGTGGGTGTGAGTTGGACCTGACCAGCTTGTGCTGCTGGGTCTGGTGCCGTGCTCCATCCTTGAGTAGAGGTGACCAGACTGGGTGGGTCATTGGGCTAATCCGGGGGGGAGGGGGGGGGGACATGGACCTGCTCTGCATGGGTCAGTAGGCCTGTTGCAGTGTTCCTTCTTTATGTTCTTATTGACAAATCTGCCCGTATAGAGCGTAAACTTAATGGGTACTATCCTGTTTGTGAGATACACTGAAGCCATTCACAAGAGGTAGACTACAAGAAATTTAACTTACAGAAATAAAAAAAATCACACTATTTTAAGAATAAAATCGGCCATCATGTAATATTTAGCTATTATCTGTTTCCTAAACTGTATTCCTTAGAACGTAGATGAGAAAGGTACCTAATAATTTACACCTTAAAAATCCTGAAGGGACTGGCCCCACACCTGAACACCGAAATCACTCCTCATGATAACAAGTGTGTTGAGAGACAGTACATAACGACTCCATTAAAAAACAGAGGAGCGTCGAGTACACACACAACCCAATGAGTGTTAGAGGTCTCAGACCCTTCAAGGCCCTACCACCGTGCGTATGGGGACTTTACTAACAAACCTCGGGCGGTCTTCAAGAATTGGACAAGTGCCTCAAAACTGCCTGACAAGCTGGGCTATGGTTCATAAATCAGTTCATTAACCTTTTATATTATTTAGATATTTAAACTTAATTGTAAACTTAGCTATACTGTGTATTGAAACAGTCAAGGATGTCGCTAATATCGCTGGTTGCGTATTAACTCATCGGGAATGTTATGTACTGCTTTCATGGCGGTATTCTGACTCGCAAGATGAGTGGCGCTGTAAAATAAACTCGCCCATCACGACAAAATCTTATCTATAAATATGTAGTATGTTTTAATTACTACCTTAATGATTATATCAGTTAACTGAACTTCATAACTGTGCATTGTTGTTTTAATTGATGTCATTGTGATAATATATAGTATTCATACAATCAGGGAAGTCCATCCCCCCCGCTTTTTTCAGTAAAGAAAGACCTTTGAGAATAGTCATGTGCCTTTATGTTTGTAAGGCTTCTATAATGTCATTTTTCTTCCAGGTAAGTTGATGCTTTAGAGGAATTTTAGCTCGTAAAGATCATAAAAAATGAAAGAACTGTGTGTACTCGTACTGGAACGTAGCAGAAATGTAATAAAGACGGCAAGGTTTATGTTTGGCTTTAACCGTGGTAGTAGAGCGTTACGAGAGAGTAGGGAGGCACAACTAGTCTCACCTGGACCCTAAAACTACCAGAGCCGAGGAAAGACGCTGCCACTGTAGCAGAGAGAATAGAATAGAGAGCACGCAACAAAAGCAATCCTAGAGGGAGCAAGGCTGGGTGATGGCACAAGGATAAGTATTACACAAATAACCCGGACATAGAAGACATGAACTTACGACGACGTTTCGGTCCGACTTGGACCATTTACAAAGTCACACTAACGAAAAGGAGAGCAGCATGGGTATATATAAGCAGGAGGTGGTGGTGGTGGTGGTGGTGGTCGTAGTCGTAGTAGTAGTAGTAGTGGGCAGGTGGTAAGAGTAGGAGGGGCCAGTCAAATACTAAGAAAGAGGAGCACTGCAAGGGAGCTAGGTGCGCACAGAGGGTAAGAGCACCGAGGGAAGGGGGAACAAATAAATAAAGGAACAAATACACAGGGCAGAAGAAAGACAACCCAAAGGAGAAAAAGGAAAGAGGAAAAAGGGAAGAGGGAGAAGAAAAAGGGGGAATCAGGTTAGGTCACGAGTGTTCTGAAGTTTGGAGCAATTTACAATGTAGTGGGAGAGGAAGGCATCTACAGAGACGAAGCCAGGACTAAGATTCATACAAGGAAAGTTGTGTATTAGGGAGGATTCAACCAGACGGCGACTGTTAAAGTTGGAAGTAGGGAAGACAGTTTTAGCATAAGACCAGTCAATAGGATGGCTGTGATCTCTGACGTGAGAGAAAAGAGCATTGTTAGTGTCAGCAAGCCTAACACTATTTTTGTGCTCCCTAAGTCTGCCAGAAAGAGATCGACCAGTTTCTCCAAAGTATTGAAGAGGACAGGAGGAACAAGAACTAGAGTAGACACCAGGAACATCTGTAGAGGGAGGAGAGGTATGAACGAGATTAGTGCGAGGAGCGTTAGTCTGGCGGAAAGTAAGTTTGATGTTTAAAGAACGGAGAGAGTTGTTGAGATTAGAAAGACCGGAAATGTAGGGAAGGCAGAGGACAGAAGAATTCCCAGGAGTAGAGAGTTTGGGACCGAAACGTCGTCGTAAGCTCCTCTCTCCTATGTGCGGGTTATTTGTGTATTGTTCCAGTCACGGTATTGTGCCTTTTTGTTATTTATAAGAAATTAGAAATACAGGATTGACACATTAATGTTGCATTAATTTCTTGAAAGATTGAAAAGATAGGGGGCAAGAAGGCATAGACATTGAATAGGAAGAACGGTGCAGTGATCTGGTGAGGGTAACAGAACAGCTAAGAAGTGCTGCAGTTAAGAAGTACAATGACCCGAGTATAGTCGATAAAACTTGCGTGAAGTATCCCTCCAACAAGGAGCCTCACGATGTGAGAGGAGCGGTTTTATGTGTGTAGAGTCCTTACACAATGTTTTTATGAAAGATGCGTGAAGTGTGGGTTTGGTTGGAAGAGAAACTGGAGCCACAGTGCCTTGGGCGTAACTGCAGGGTCCCTCATGTACACTCTTGGCTAGAAGCTTCACTGGCGCTGAGGAATTATTCATTACTGGCCTCGCACACGACTAGATAGTGATACTGCTCAAAAGGCATTGAACATTAAGAAAGAGCGCCGCAGGAGGTCTACTGGTCCATGCTAGGAAGGTCCAAGTCACCTACTGGGCCAAGCTACTGGCCGAAGACAGTCAGGGCCAAGTCACATCCACTTAAGAAGGATCTAGCCCCACATCAGACCCACTAGCGCAAGCCAGTCAGGTTCAACTCACACCTACTCATGTACTGGTCCAGCCACTCATCCATAACTGTTACCAAACCAGTGCTTTCCTATATCCTTTCTCAAGCTAAATTTTTTCCAGCTTGAAACCATTGCTGCGAGTCCTGTCTTGGTTAGATACTTTTAGCACGTTATTTACATCGCCCCTAATTCTATGCCTTTCTAGAGAGTGCAGATTCAGACCCCTCAGTCTATCCTCATAGGGAAGATTTCTGATACGGGGGATCAACTTTATCCTTTGTACGTTTTCCAGTGCATTTATATCCATTCTGTAATACGGTGACCAAAACTGTGCAGCATAGTCTATATGAGACCTAACTAAAGATATATAGAGTTGAAGAATAACCTGAGAACTCTTATTACTTAAATTTTTTGATATGAGGCCAAGACTTCTACTTCCTTTATTAAGATTAAAACACATGTGCAACAGCTGGGCATCTTTACTGATGAAACGTTTCGCGTTTGTATTTGGCTTCTTCAGCTAAATACACAGGAAGCATTAGTAATGAAATAAAGATGTAATGAGTCATCAACCTTGGAGAAAAAGTATTTGAGGTGGTCAGTCACTCAAGCCTGGAGAAGAGTTCAGCCCATGATGATCCTTTTCAAATCACTTGTTCTCTCTAGGCTGGAATACTGCTGTACATTAACATCTCCATTCAAAGCAGGTGAAATCGCAGATCTAGAGAGTGTACAGAGATCCTTTACTGCACGTATAAGTTCTGTCAAGCACCTTAACTACTGGGAACGCTTGGAAGCACTTGACTTGTACTCGTTGGAACGCAGGAGGGAGAGATATATCATAATCTACACTTGGAAAATCTTGGAAGGAATGGTCCCAAATCTGCACACAGAAATCACTCCCTACGAAAGTAAAAGACTGGGCAGGCGATGCAAAATGCCCCCAATAAAAAGTAGGGGCGCCATTGGTACACTAAGAGAAAACACCATAAGTGTCCGGGGCCCAAAACTGTTCAACAGCCTCCCATCAAGCATTAGGGGAATTGCCAATAAACCCCTGGCTGCCTTCAAGAGAGAGCTGGACAGATACCTAAAGTCAGTGCCGGATCAGCCGGGCTGTGGCTCGTACATTGGACTGCATGCGGCCAGCAGTAACAGCCTACTTGATCAGGCCCTGATCCATCGGGAGGCCTGGTCATGGACCGGGCCGCGGGGGCGTTGATCCCCGGAATAACCTCCAGGTAACCTCCATGGTTTGTAACGATATGAAGCTCAAGCATGAGACGGGCACAAAGAATTAAGATGAGTATCATCATCTGCTGTATCATGTGGGTATCATTTGTTGCTGTATTGTGTGTATATCTGTTGCTGTATTGTGTGTGTATCTGTTGCTGTATTGTATCTGTTGCTGTATCGTGGGTGTATCTGTTGCTGTATTGTGGGTGTATCTGTTGCTGTATCGTGGGTGTATCTGTTGCTGTATTGTGGGTGTATCTGTTGCTGTATAGTGGGTGTATCTGTTGCTGTATAGTGGGTGTATCTGTTGCTGTATAGTGGGTGTATCTGCTGCCACTGTATTGTTTATTTAGTAAAATTGGCAAAATGGGACTTACCCAACTCAGTAACTGCACAAATCTCCCTTTGAATAAAACTGATCAGAAGTGTTATTCTTGAGTTATTGAACAGAAATCAAATATAGCCTGGCCAAGGCCGCGCTCCGGGAGTAGTAAAACTCGAAACTCAAAGGTATATATACCATTTTTTTTTTTTCAAATATTCGACTACACTGGCAATTACTGTAAATACAGTAAATACTGTAAACACAGCAACAGCAGTTCCAAATTTCGTTTAGGTACGACTCACCAGTGTCGAAAGTTTGAAGGTGAAAATAAGAGGCTCTCAAGATATCGCGTAGAAACCAAAACTGGGAATGGTCTATGTAACATTTACCAAAAGTCACCTTAATATACCAATGGTTACATGAACTTTTCCCTAGAGTACACCAGCGTTCAAAATTTTGATAGGATGAGGCATTTTAAAGTAAAGAAGGAAAATTTGGGATGGAGGAGGAAAAAAACTCAGGGGATACCAAATTGCCCATTACTTCTCCTGTATTTGAGTATTTATTTCAAGTTATTGTTCTGTACATTGATACATAAAGACGCAAAAATATGCATATACAATTGTAGCGCGCTTCCTAATTTTTATTGTCTTAAATATGACACACAGATTTTAATATACGGGAACCAGTGCCTCTCTACCCCGTCCCGTTCCTGCCTACCCTTCAAGTTCCTCTTGCTCTTTTATTGCCGTTATAACTGGCGGTGGCGCCCTCTTCCTGTTGACCCACCGAACTAGAGCGTTCTCAAGGCCAACACAGGTAGTCCAGAAGAGCTGGAGTGGCTGGTATCACTTGCCAGTGTAATTACTTTTCTGTGGGTGCGCGCGTGCACCCCCTGGGTCTTCCCTCCCAATAGCACAAAGTTTTGTAGACCGCCGCCATGCGCTGGTACTTGTGCTAGTTTTGCTTTGCTGATGTGACGAAAGCAGAGACTGCCCTACAAAGGCAATGATAAACCATACCACGGACGGGGAAAGAACCCGCGATCAGAGAGTCTCAAAACTCCAGACCGTCGCGTTACTCACTGGGCCAGTTAGCCACAATAAGATTCACCCAACTAGGTATATTTCTATACCATAGGAAGGTTAGCATAAGCACCACTGTGACCACAAATGCAAGATTTTACAGACGAATCTCCAGTTAGCGTGGCCGTGACGAACTCTAGCTCAAGTCCCCTCAAAGCCGTCAACATGGCTCACGAAATCGTAATGACAAGATTGCAAACAAACCATACCACGGACGGGGATAGAAACCCGCAGGTTCTATCCCCGTCCGTGGGGGATAGAAATAAATTGCGCTTGTTAGAATAAGGTTAGGTAAGTTTTCTAAGATTCTTTTGGTGCAAAACTATAAACTTTTACCTTAACATTAATGAAAAAAAATGTATCTTTAAACGTATAAGAGGAAATTTTAGAAAGGACTTAATTTTTATTTATTTATTTATTTATTAATTTGAACATGATGCAGAGAAGTACAAGGAATACAATTTTTAAAGTGCAGCATGCCAAAGCCCCTTGTATGCAGAGCATTATAGGCAGCTTAAAATTAACTTAAGATTAACTAAGCAATGATATATTCTGAGGTACAAAAATTATTGTAAAACAGATAATTTAGTACAAATGAGTATTACAAAGACAGGTCATATGGTCATTACTGTGTTGCTGTGTAATCACTAGAATGGAGTATTATGTTAGGTAATGAAGTTAAATAGTAACAAAGTTTGATTGGGTCACAGGCTGACATTTATGAGATACAATAATGAG
This sequence comes from Cherax quadricarinatus, assembly GCF_038502225.1. Taxonomy (NCBI): domain Eukaryota; kingdom Metazoa; phylum Arthropoda; class Malacostraca; order Decapoda; family Parastacidae; genus Cherax; species Cherax quadricarinatus. Next base: position 18,551,027 of record NC_091335.1, on the reverse strand, counting down.
ATACATATATGAGATACAATTTATAAGATACAATTATTCAGTATTTATTTAATTGTGGGTGAGTAAGTGACTTTTGAGAAGACTTTAATTTATAAACAGCGTTTCTTTTATATTCACAGGTAATGAATCCCAGATTTTAGGGCCTTTTATGTGCATTGAGTTTTTGCATAGCGTGCGATGGACACGAGGAACATCAAAGAGTGATCCGTGCCTTGTGTTATGGTCATGTGTTCTGTTGAGGTTGGTAAGGAGATGTTTGAGGGGAGGGTTTATGTCAGAGTTAAGTGTTCTATGTATGTAGTAGGTGCAGTAATAAGTATGGATGTTTTGTATTGTGAGTAGGTTTAGAGTTTTGAATATTGGTGGAGTGTGCTGTCTGTAGTGGGAATTTATCATTCTGACTGCAGCCTTTTGTTGGGTGATTAGTGGTCTGAGATGGTTTATTGTTGTTGAGCCCCATGCACAAATTCCATAGGTGAGATAGGGGTAAATAAGTGATATAGGGCCAGGAGGGCTGACTGTATATGTGTTTGAAATTTGAGTCTATTATCAAGGTGGATTCCTAGGAATTTTCCCTCTGTGAGTTTTGTGATAGGTGATCCATTTATCATTATGTTAAGAGACACATCTGCAGCTCTGTTACCAAACTGAATGTAGTAGGTTTTGTCAATGTTTAGAGTAAGTTTGTTGGTCCTCATCCAGGTTGATATTTTCTGTAATTCGGTATTTACAGTATTGGCTAGCATGGCTGGGCTCGGGTGAGAGTAGACGTATGTAGTGTCATCTGCAAATAGTGTGGGTTTGAGTAGTTGCGATGCATTTGGTAGGTCATTTATGTATATGAGAAAGAGAAGAGGGCCTAGGACACTTTCCTGTGGGACACCAACTGTAATTGGCTGTGCGGAAGAGTTTGCTCCATTTGTGTACACATATTGGCTTCTGTTGCTGAGGTATGACTTTAGGTAGTTGAGGGAGTGCCCTCTTATACCATAGTGCGACAATTTTATGTGGAGCAAGTCGTGGTCAACTGTATCGAAAGCTTTACGTAAGTCAATGTAGATCCCCAGTGGGACTTCTTTTTTCTCTATTGCTGTATAAATATGTTCTAGCATGTGGATAATAGCATCATTAGTATTTTTATTAGGCCTGAACTCAAATTGACAGGGGTTGAGTATGTTGTGGGAGATGAGGTAGGAATAGATACGCTTATGGATTAATTTTTCAAAGATTTTAGAGAGAGGGTGTAAGTTTGATATTGGCCTATAGTTATTCAAGCCTGTGTGGTCTCCTCCTTTACGGATCGGCGTTCTCGCTAACTGACCAGTTTTACCTATTCGGCACGACACACACACACACACACACACATTAATATATATATATATATATATATATATATATATATATATATATATATATATATATATATATATATATATATATATATATATATATATATATATATATATATATATATATATATATAAGGGATGGGACGATACCATATTTTTGACTGATACCGACACCCAATTTTTAGCCGATACTGATACTTCATCGTTTTTATTTTTCAATTTATAATGGCTATGTTCAATATACAAGTGAATCTTTATTGCACAATGGATATTAAATAATTTATTTGAGATGTCATTACTAATTACTTGACCTGTTTTGATAGTTACTTGTCGACAGACAGACAGTGCGCGCGCGCATGCGCATATTAAAGTAACATGAAAGGTCATGATAATTAGCCTGAGAAGCATGGCTGTTCCTCGGAGGTGGTGAATGTGGTGTTGGTACAGAGCTGTTAACCTGGCTGCAACACTGAAGCCACTACGCAAGGCTGGTTTGGGTGCCTCCATTAAGAAAGCAAACTGGTGTAACTAGCCACTTTCACGCTATGTTCCGTGCGGAGCATACCATCACTACCACCAAGAAACGAGCAAACATTACACTCGGCTTTGAAATCCTGGTTATGACGTCATTCCCTGGACGACCGAAATGCTGGTATACCTGAGGGTGTTTCGGGGGTCAAAGCCCCCGCGGCCTAGTCCATGACTAGGCCTCGCGGTGGATGAGAGCCCGATTATTCAGGCTGTTACTGCTGGCCCCACGCAAACCAACGAACGAACCACAGCCTGGCTAGTCAGGAACTGACTTTAGATGCCTGTCCAGCTTCCTCTTGAAAACAGCCAGAGCCTGGCCCATGGCTCGGCTTCGGGAGTAGACTCTCGAAACTCATCAAAGGTATATGCCAGGAATGTGTTGGTAATCCCCCTTATGTATAATGGGAGGCAGTTAGTCTTGGACCCCTAACAGTGGTAAGGAAAGCAACTGCTTAGATACTTCAATTTGACTAATGGATCGTTCCTACACAGTGAAAAGCTATCTTGATTACGTTTGTGTTTACTCAACCAAAAGACTATTTTTCGTGTATAGCGTATACAGTATACTCCTTGAGATGACAGACCATATATACTAATAACCAGTAACCATATATACTAGTAACCCCTAGATACCAGGCCTATAATTACTATATAGGATATGCCAAAGTAAAAGTTAATTTTGATGATTTCGGTATCGGCAAAATTTTGGTAGAGTCCCTTTAGTAATAATATCTGTGTTAACTACCTACATGGTCGCCCCAGCTACTGCTATCTGTCGCTTACGCTTTATGTCCAATACCCACACGATGGGTGTGGTGTATTTTAAATCAATCTTAGAATTTCGAGGGTTAATTCATTTTAATTTTTATGTGATCGAATATCGAACAATACTTTTGTAAATATGTCATTATTATTACTACCAGTAGTTTATTACACGAGCCACTTCTCCCGTGTCCCAGCCTCATACCATGTCTGGTTGATGACTTGGTTAGAATCAAGCTATCGGCTTGAGTCCAGGGTATCGCAACCCGGTACTTATACTGACTTGAGGAACTTATAAAGTTCCTTTTGATGACAGTTTGTAATTGTCCTTATATGTGTAGGCATTGGGATATATAATTCACCACTAAACAATAGGAGATATAGGAAGGAGTATGATCAGAATAACAGGACAGTGATTCCCATAATGGGAGTTCCTCATGAACTCCCATTACTAAGAAGAGATTTCAAGCATTAGGAGATCGACGGGTATACCTTTGATATACCTTTGAAGAGTTTCGAGAGTATAACTACTCTCGGAGCCCGGCCATGGGCCAGGCTCGTAATACTGGGACGTTCATGGAGGACCTGAAACACAGGCTAGCAGTAACGAAGAACTATTTTTTTTATCCAACCTACGAAGGAAACAAGAGGGGAAAAAAGGAGATAAGCCGGGAAGATTTAATCTGGCTTTACACAAAATGAATACGTACATCTGAAATTACTTACAGGAAGCAACTAGGTGCCAGTGATCATGTACTAGCTTATGATTATCTAATATCAATGACAATTAAAAAAGAAACAGAGGGAGTAACAGAAAATGGAACTACAGAAGAATGGGACTTCTATAACATGAAAAAATTTTGTGAGAGAAATGTAGCGAAAAAAAAAGGTGCCAAGAGTCAACCTGAAGGCAATTTCATTAGCCACTACCTCCTTCCCCCCCCCCACGGCCTAGTCCCAGAACGGACTTTGTGGGTAATGGCTTGATCAACCAGGCTGTTTCATGCTAGGTGCATAGATCCAGGGTATGTACTATGTCCCGGCCAATCAAGGAACTCATCCAGTTCCACTGCGAGCACAGGGTCTGTTAGTAATTCCCTTTAAATATCGAAGAAACTTGGTTCTTTAACACTTAGCTATCTCTTAGTGTGCTCACTGCACCCTTGCTTTTCAGTGATGCTAATTTACACTGTCGAATTTTTGCTTTCGTAAAGAGTGATTTCGGTGTGCAGATTTGGAACCAGTACCTCTACATATTTTTCAGGTGTGAATTACGATGCATGTTGCTCGTCTACGTCCCAAGAAGTACAATTTGAAGGATTTCATGTAATTCCAGTAATTTAGGTGCCTGAGAGTATCTCAACAAGCTAGATATTGCTTCAAGTCTAGCTATCCTGTTCATTTTCCTTGTGGTTCTGTTAGTAACTTTGATGTGATCCATGAATGTGGGATCTTCAACAGTAATAATCCTAAGTTCCTCACATTAATTTTTCGCTGTATCTAGTAATTTGAGTTTGTTTTATACTCCGTTCCGGTTTTCATTTCTTTGTTTTTCCATAGAAAACAACGGTAATTTGTCCTTATTGAACATTATATTATTTTCTTTCTTTTCTGTCTTCTGGGTCTCTGTAAAAGCTTCTAATATTACACTTGAATGTGTGAAAAGTTCGACAATAAACAGTACATTTTTATTGCTTGGTTGGAGAGAGTGCGTATTTGGAAAAATAAATGTTACGTAGGTTAGGTAGGGTGGGTGGGTAGGTAGCTAGGGTAGGATAGGTGTGTAGGTAGGTAGGTGTGTAGGTAGGTAATAGGTAGGTGTGTAGGTAGGTAGGTAGGTAGGTGGGTAGGTAGATAGGTAGGTGGGTGTGTAGGTAGGTAGGTGGGTGTGTAGGTAGGTGGGTGTGTAGGTAAGTAGGTGTGTAGGTAGGTGTGTAGGTAGGTGTGTAGGTAGGTGTGTAGGAAGGTAGGTAGGTAGGTGTGTAGGTAGGTAGGTGTGTAGGTAGGTAGGTGTGCTCACCCAATTTTACTCACCTAATTGTGGTTGCAGGGGTCGAGACTCAGCTCCTGGCCCCGCCTCTTCACTGATCGCTACTAGGTCCTCTCTGCTTCCTGAGCTTTGTCATACCTCGTCTTAAAGCTATGTATGGTTCCTGCAGCCACTACATCGCTTGCCAGACTATTCCACTTCCTAACTACTCTATGACTGAAGGTGTGTGTGTGTGTGTAGGTGTGTGTACTCACCTAGTTGTACTCACCTAGTTGAGGTTACGGGGGTCGAGTCCGAGCTCCTGGCCCCGCCTCTTCACTGATCGCTACTAGGTCCCTCTCCCTGAACCGTGAGCTTTATCATACCTCTGCTTAAAGCTATGTATGGATCCTGCCTCCACTACATCGCTTCCCAAACTATTCCACTTACTGACTACTCTGTGGCTGAAGAAATACTTCCTAACATCCCTGTGATTCATCTGTGTCTTCAACCTCCAACTGTGTCCCCTTGTTACTGTGTCCAATCTCTGGAACATCCTGTCTTTGTCCACCTTGTCAATTCCTCTCAGTATTTTGTATGTCGTTATCATTTCCCCCCTCTCTCTCCTGTCCTCCAGTGTCGTCAGGTTGATTTCCCTTAACCTCTCCTCGTAGGACACCTCTTAGCTCTGGGACTAGTCTTGTTGCAAACCTTTGCACTTTCTCTAGTTTCTTTACGTGCTTGGCTAGGTGTGGGTTCCAAACTGGTGCCGCATACTCCAATATGGGCCTAACGTACACGGTGTACAGGGTCCTGAACGATTCCTTATTAAGATGTCGGAATGCTGTTCTGAGGTTTGCTAGGCGCCCATATGCTGCAGCAGTTATTTGGTTGATGTGCGCTTCAGGAGATGTGCCTGGTGTTATACTCACCCCAAGATCTTTTTCCTTGAGTGAGGTTTGTAGTCTCTGGCCCCCTAGACTGTACTCCGTCTGCGGTCTTCTTTGCCCTTCCCCAATCTTCATGACTTTGCACTTGGTGGGATTGAACTCCAGGAGCCAATTGCTGGACCAGGTCTGCAGCCTGTCCAGATCCCTTTGTAGTTCTGCCTGGTCTTCGATCGAGTGAATTCTTCTCATCAACTTCACGTCATCTGCAAACAGGGACACCTCAGAGTCTATTCCTTCCGTCATGTCGTTCACAAATACCAGAAACAGCACTGGTCCTAGGACTGACCCCTGTGGGACCCCGCTGGTCACAGGTGCCCACTCTGACACCTCGCCACGTACCATGACTCGCTGCTGTCTTCCTGACAAGTATTCCCTGATCCATTGTAGTGCCTTCCCTGTTATCCCTGCTTGGTCCTCCAGTTTTTACACCAATCTCTTGTGTGGAACTGTGTCAAACGCCTTCTTGCAGTCCAAGAATATGCAATCCACCCACCCCTCTCTCTCTTGTCTTACTGCTGTCACCATGTCATAGAACTCCAGTAGGTTTGTGACACAGGACTTCCCGTCCCTGAAACCATGTTGGCTGCTGTTGATGAGATCATTCCTTTCTAGGTGTTCCACCACTCTTCTCCTGATAATCTTCTCCATGATTTTGCATACTGTACATGTCAGTGACACTGGTCTGTAGTTTAATGCTTCATGTCTGTCTCCTTTTTTAAAGATTGGGACTACATTTGCTGTCTTCCATGCCTCAGGCAATCTCCCTGTTTCGATAGATGTATTGAATATTGTTGTTAGGGGTACACATAGCGCCTCTGCTCCCTCTCTCAATACCCATGGGGAGATGTTATCTGGCCCCACTGCCTTTGAGGTATCTAGCTCACTCACAAGCCTCTTCACTTCTTCCTCGGTTGTGTGCACTGTGTCCAACACATGGTGGTGTGCCCCACCTCTCCGTCTTTCTGGAGCCCCTTCTGTCTCCTCTGTGAACACTTCTTTGAATCTCTTGAGTTCCTCACATACTTCTCGGTCATTTCTTGTTGTCTCTCCTCCTTCCTTCCTTAGCCTGATTACCTGGTCCTTGACTGTTGTTTTCCTCCTGATGTGTGTGTGTGTAGGGGTGTGTGTGTGTGTGTGTGTGTGTGTGTGTGTGTGTGTGTGTGTGTGTGTGTGTGTGTGTGTGTGTGTGTGTGTGTGTGTGTGTGTGTGTGTGTACTCACCTAGTTGAGGTTGCAGGGGTCGAGTCCAAGCTCCTGGCCCCGCCTCTTCACTGGTCGCTACTAGGTCACTCTCCCTGAACCATGAGCTTTATCGTACCTCTGCTTAAAGCTATGTATGGATCCTGACTCCACTACATCGCTTCCCAAACTATTCCACTTCCTGACTACTCTGTGGCTGAAGAAATACTTCCTAACATCCCTTTGATTCATCTGTGTCTTCAACTTCCAACTGTGTCCCCTCGTTACTGTGTCCAGTCTCTGGAACATCCTGTCTTTGTCCACCTTGTCAATTCCTCTCAGTATTTTGCAAGTCGTTATCATGTCCCCCCTATCTCTCCTGTCCTCCAGTGTTGTCAGGTTGATTTCCCTTAACCTCTCCTCATAGGACATACCTCTTAGCTCTGGGACTAGTCTTGTTGCAAACCTGTGTGTGTGTGTGTGTGTGTGTGTACTCACCTAGTTGATGTTGCGGGGGTCGAGTCCGAGCTCCTGGCCCCGCCTCTTCACTGATCGCTACTAGGTCACTCTCCCTGAGCCGTGAGCTTTATCATACCTCTGCTTAAAGCTATGTATGGATCCTGCCTCCACTACATCGCTTCCCAAACTATTCCACTTACTGACTACTCTGTGGCTGAAGAAATACTTCCTAACATCCCTGTGATTCATCTGTGTCTTCAGCTTCCAACTGTGTCCCCTTGTTACTGTGTCCAATCTCTGGAACATCCTGTCTTTGTCCACCTTGCCAATTCCTCTCAGTATTTTGTATGTCGTTATCATATCCCCCCTATCTCTGTCCTCCAGTGTCGTCAGATTGATTTCCCTTAACCTCTCCTCGTAGGTGTGTGTGTGTGTGTCGGTGTGTGTGTGTGTGTGTGTGTGTGTGTGTGTGTGTGTGTGTGTGTGTGTAGGTGTGTGTGTGTGTGTGTGTGTAGGTGTATGTGGTGTGTGTGTATGGTGTGTGTGTGTATGTGTGTGTATGTGTGTGTATGTGTGTGTATGTGTGTGTGTGTGTGTGTGTGTGTGTGTGTGTGTGTAGGTGTGTGTGTGTGTGTGTGTACGTGTGTGTGTACGTGTGTGTGTACGTGTGTGTAGGTGTGTGTGTGTAGGTGTGTGTGTAGGTGTGTGTGTAGGTGTGTGTGTGTAGGTGTGTGTGTGTGTGTACGTGTGTGTAGGTGTGTGTGTGTAGGTGTGTGTGTGTAGGTGTGTGTGGGTAGGTGTTAGTTACCATTTGGTCATAGGCACATGTCGATTAGACACTAGGCCTGTTGTATGTGCATGTATGTGTGTGTGTGTGTGTGTGTGTGTGTGTGTGTGTGTGTGTGTAGGTGTGTGTGTAGGTGTGTGTGTAGGTGTGTGTGTAGGTGTGTGTGTAGGTGTGTGTGTAGGTGTGTGTGTACGTGTGTGTGTAGGTGTGTGTGTACGTGTGTGTGTAGGTGTGTGTGTAGGTGTGTGTGTAGGTGTGTGTGTAGGTGTGTGTAGGTGTGTGTGTAGGTGTGTGTGTAGGTGTGTGTAGGTGTGTGTGTAGGTGTGTGTGTAGGTGTGTGTGTAGGTAGGTGTGTGTGTAGGTAGGTGTGTAGGTAGGTGTGTAGGTAGGTGTGTAGGTGTGTGTGTAGGTGTGTGTGTAGGTGTGTGTGTGTAGGTGTGTGTGTAGGTGTGTGTGTAGGTGTGTGTAGGTGTGTGTGTAGGTGTGTGTGTAGGTGTGTGTGTAGGTGTGTGTGTAGGTGTGTGTGTAGGTGTGTGTGTAGGTGTGTGTAGGTGTGTGTGTAGGTGTGTGTGTAGGTGTGTGTGTAGGTGTGTGTGTAGGTGTGTGTGTAGGTGTGTGTGTAGGTGTGTGTGTAGGTGTGTGTGTAGGTGTGTGTGTAGGTGTGTGTGTAGGTGTGTGTGTAGGTGTGTGTAGGTGTGTACTCACCTATTTGTACTCACCTATTTGTGGTTGCAGGGGTCGAGTCACAGCTCCTGGCCCCGCCTCTTCGCTGATTGCTACTAGGTCCTCACTCTCCCTGCCCCATGAGCTCTATCATACCTCGCCTTAAAACTATGTATGGTTCCTGCCTCCACCACATCACTTTCTAGGCTATTCCATGGCCTGACTACTCTATGACTGAAGAAATACTTCCTAACATCCCTTTGATTCATCTGAGTCTTCAACTTCCAATTGTGACCTCTTGTGTCTGTGTCCCATCTCTGGAACATCCTGTCTTTGTCCACCTCGTCTATTCCGCGCAGTATTTTATATGTCGTTATCATGTCTCCCCTGACCCTCCTGGCCTCCAGTGTCGTCAGGCCGATTTCCCTCAACCTTTCTTCATAGGACAATCCCCGTAGCTCTGGGACTAGTCTTGTTGCAAACCTTTGCACTTTCTCTAATTTCTTGACGTGCTTGACTAGGTGTGGATTCCAAACTGGTGCTGCATACTCCAGTATGGGCCTGACGTAGATGGTGTACAGAGTCTTAAACGAATCCTTACTGAGGTATCGGAACGCTATCCGTAGGTTTGCCAGGCGCCCGTATGCTGCAGCAGTTATCTGATTGATGTGCGCCTCAGGAGATATGCTCGGTGTTATACTCACCCCCAGATCTTTTTCCTTTAGTGAGGTTTGCAGTCTTTGGCCATCTAAACTATATTGTGTCTGCGGTCTTCTTTGCCCTTCCCCAATCTTCATGACTTTGCATTTGGCAGGGTTAAATTCTAGGAGCCAGTTGCTGGACCAGGCTTGTAGCCTGTCCAGATCTCTTTGTAGTCCTGCCTGATCCTCGTCCGATTCGATTCTTCTCATTAACTTCACATCGTCTGCAAACAAGGACACTTCTGAGTCTATCCCTTCCGTTATGTCGTTCACGTATACCAAGAACAGCACAGGTCCTAGGACTGACCCCTGTGGAACCCCGCTTGTCACAGGCGCCCACTCTGACACCTCGTCGCGTACCATGACTCGTTGTTTCCTCCCTGTCAGATATTCTCTGATCCATTGCAGTGCCTTTCCTGTTATGTGTGCCTGGTCCTCTAGCTTTTGCAGTAACCTCTTGTGAGGAACTGTGTCGAAAGCCTTCTTGCAGTCCAAAAATACGCAGTCGATCCACCCCTCTCTCTCTTGTCTTACTTCTGTCACCTTGTCATAAAACTCTAGTAGGTTTGTGACACAGGATTTTCCTTCCCTGAAACCGTGCTGGTTGTCAATTATACACTTGTTTCTTTCCAGGTGCCCCACCACTCTCCTCCTGATGATCTTCTCCATGACCTTGCATACTATACACGTTAGAGATACAGGTCTGTAGTTTAGTGCCTCATGTCTGTCTCCCTTTTTAAAAATTGGGACTACATTTGCCATTTTCCATACCTCAGGGAGTTGCCCAGTTTCAAATGATGTGTTGAAGATCTTTGTTAATGGCTCACACAATATCTCTGCTCCCTCTTTAAGGACCCATGGAGAGATGTTGTCTGGTCCCACCGCCTTTGAGGTGTCAAGTTCGCATAGCAGCTTCTTCACCTCCTCCTTGGTTATATGTACCTCATCCAGCACTTGCTGGTGTGCCCCCCTGTTCTGATTTCTTGGAGTCCTACTGGTTTCCACTGTAAATACCTCTTTAAATCTTGTGTTGAGCTCCTGACATACCTCTCGGTCGTTTCTTGTGAATTCCCCATCACCCTTCCTCAGTCTGATTACCTGGTCCTTGACTGTTGTTTTCCTCCTGATGTGGCTGTACAACAGCTTCGGGTCAGTCTTTACTTTTGATGCTATGTCATTTTCATATTGTCTCTGAGCCTCCCTTCTTATCTGTGCATATTCGTTTCTGGCTCTTCGGCTGATTTCTTTATTTTCCTGAGTTCTCTGTCTTCTGTACCTTTTCCATTCTCTATTACACCTAGTTTTTGCCTCCCTACACCTTTGGGTGAACCAAGGACTCGTTCTGTTCTTCCCATTATTTCTGTTTCCCTTGGGAACAAACTTCTCCTCTGCCTCCTTGCATTTTGTTGCTACATAGTCCATCATTTCTTGTACTGGTTTTCCTGTCAGTTCCCTCTCCCACTGAATGTCTTGAAGGAAGTTCCTCATGCCTGAGTAGTTCCCCCTTTTGTAGTTTGGTTTTTCCCAGCCTATTCCTGCTACTCTCTCCACTTGGAGCTCAACTATGTAGTCGAAGCACAGAACCACATGATCACTAGCTCCCAGGGGCCTTTCATACATGATACCCTCGATGTCCGAACTACTCATGGTGAATACAAGGTCCAACCTTGCTGGTTCATCCTCTCCTCTCTCTCTGGTAGTGTCTCTAACATGTTGATGCATGAGGTTCAGGTGTGTGTGTAGGTGTGTGTGTAGGTGTGTGTGTAGGTGTGTGTGTAGGTGTGTGTGTAGGTGTGTGTGTAGGTGTGTGTGTAGGTGTGTGTGTAGGTGTGTGTGTAGGTGTGTGTGTAGGTGTGTGTGTAGGTGTGTGTGTAGGTGTGTGTGTAGGTGTGCGCGCGCGTATTCACGCATGCATTCCTGTGGGGGGGGGGGCAAAGCATTCATGTTAAGATAAAGTTTTCATGTTTACCTTCCTTGCCTTTATCATTCTTGCTGGTACATATCAGAGCAGCACACTTGTCACTCTCCTCCGAGTTTTACGTTACTTAAGCTTCGTTTCATCTCATTCCTCCTGGCTCAGTGCCTTGTGTATCATTATGACACCGGTTAAGTTAGAGCCCATAAATAACTGGTTGTGACTACTGATAAGACATTTTTATGAGACTGGCAGCCATGCTGAACCGTAGACTTTGAAAGCTGTTAGTTATATATGAATGAAAATAGCTACACCTGGAGGCTTGTCAGTTTTGAGGATATATCACTGCCATACTTTTGATTAATTTCGAGAGTTTGTGGGCAATGTACGTCTTCATGTTGTGATGATGAATTGTTTCCGTAATACTGATAATATTAATGCTCAACCAATGGAGACAATACATCTTTTTCAATAATTGGGAGTTTCAGCAAGATGTAAAAGATCACCCATGAACCTGTTTCTCAAGGTGTGCTCTTGCCAACTGAGGTTGCTGTGTGGAAATGTGTCAAATATTTTTCTCTTGGCGTGGTTACTTGTGCTCTTATGACATGATATTGTCAAAATTAAAGTTTTCTGCAGCAGCATTCGTGTTATGAATATAACTAATGACTAGATAGGAAATTCATGACTAATATTAAAACACACACACACACACACACACACACACACCTGGTCGAACACCTGGAAAGGAACAAGATTATAAATGAAAACCAGCATGGGTTCATGGAAGGCAAATCTTGTATCACAAACCTCCTGGAGTTTTATGACAAGGTAACAGAAGTAAGACACGAGAGAGAGGGTTGGGTAGATTGCGTTTTCCTAGACTGCAGGAAGGCCTTTGACACAGTTCCCCACAAGAGATTAGTGCAGAAGCTGGAGGATCAGGCACACATAAAAGGAAGGGCACTGCAATGGATAAGGGAATACCTGACAGGGAGGCAGCAACGAGTCATGGTACGTGAAGAGGTATCACAGTGGGCGCCTGTTACGAGCGGGGTCCCACAGGGGTCAGTTCTAGGACCAGTGCTATTTTTGATATATGTGAACGACATGATGGAAGGAATAGACTCTGAAGTGTCCCTGTTCGCAGATGACGTGAAGTTGATGAGAAGAATTAAATCGGACGAGGATGAGGCAGGACTGCAAAGAGACCTGGAGAGGCTGGACATGTGGTCCAGTAACTGGCTCCTCGAATTCAATCCAGCCAAATGCAAAGTCATGAAGATTGGGGAGGGGCAAAGAAGACCGCAGACAGAATATAGGCTAGGTGGACAAAGACTACAGACCTCACTCAGGGAGAAAGACCTTGGGGTGACCATAACACCGAGTACATCACCGGAGGCACACATCAACCAAATAACCGCTGCAGCATACGGGCGCCTGGCAAACCTGAGAATAGCGTTCCGATACCTCAATAAGGAATCGTTCAAGACACTGTACACTGTGTATGTTAGGCCCATACTGGAGTATGCAGCACCAGTCTGGAACCCACACCTGGTCAAGCACGTCAAGAAGTTAGAGAAAGTACAAAGGTTTGCAACAAGGCTAGTCCCAGAGCTCAAGGGAATGTCGTACGAGGAAAGGTTAAGGGAAATCGGACTGACGACACTGGAGGACAGAAGGGTCAGGGGAGACATGATAACGACATACAAGATACTGCGGGGAATAGACAAGGTGGACAGAGATAGGATGTTCCAGAGAGGGGACACAGGGACAAGGGGTCACAACTGGAAGCTGAAGACTCAGACGAGTCACAGGGACGTTAGGAAGTATTTCTTCAGTCATAGAGTTGTCAGCAAGTGGAATAGCCTAGCAAGTGAAGTAGTGGAGGCAGGAACCATACATAGTTTTAAGAAGAGGTATGACAAAGCTCAGGAAGCAGAGAGAGAGAGGATCCAGTAGCGATCAGTGAAGAGGCGGGGCCAGGAGCTGAGTCTCGACCCCTGCAACCACAATTAGGTGAGTACAATTAGGTGAGTACACACACACACACACACTATAGCTGCATAATTATAAATCACCTCTCATGGCTTTGGATTTGAGGTATGTTATTAAATAAAGCCAATGAATATATATTGGAATAGCGCTTGAACCTTAAAGTTTTGCAACGATCATGTATTAAATATAACTTTTTTAACAAATTTATTGTGTTGGAAAATTCAAACTAAAAGCCATACATTAATACATTTTTTTTTTTTTTTTTTAGAATTCAAGAAAATCTGAAAGTTTGTGTTTCTGTCATTCAGTATACGGGTATATAATTTATCAAGTACTGTCGGTAGGACTCAGGGCAACACACACAATATACACAATACAGCAACATATGACTAGTTTAGAAAGACACGTAAGCAAACACTATGACATATTTATTAGAAAACGTTTCGGTCCTGGGACCTTGATCACTTCTAACATAGAGGTTAAATAAGACAGTATGTTAGAAGTGATCAAGGTCCCAGGGCCGAAATATTTTCTAATAAATGTCTTAGTGTTTGCTTGTCTTTCTAAATCAATCTATCGGTATCTATTACCAGGGTTTATACCACACTGCCTGACACACCAACACATGATGCAGTATCAGCGGTGGAGTCCCACTTAAAGGATAGGTTCTCCCACGTTGGTTCGAATCCTACCCACCACAATTTTTAACGTAATTACAAGTTTTTATTATACATTATGCTTTTATATAATAAAACGCTACAAAAATGGCCACAAAAAAAACAGCAGATGCAGCGGTATACCCGGGTAGAAAAACACCCGGATGTATTTAATAAAGCAGCTGCAGCAGTGAACCTGAGATACACTGCTGCACCTTTTGCTTTATTGTGGCCTTTAGAACATAAGAATGGAGGAACACTGTAGAAGGCCTACTGGCCCATACAAGGCAGGTCCTTATCAAAACCAGCCTTACCCAAAACTACGCCGTACCCACGACACCAATCAAACCCAGCCCCTCCCACTTATATATTTGTCATGATGCTTTAGTAATACATAGTAATATATAAAGGCACTTATATTACCGGCCATAAGTCGCACTTTCTCAAATAAATGTGCATAATTATACCCTGCGTCTTATGAGTGCATATTCCCCCCCCCCCAAAAAAAAAAAATACGTAAAAATAATCAAAGTAACGAAAAAAGTGCATAAGAATGAAGCACTGGTCAAAGCTTAACGGTCCATCAGCACTCCAGCTTTTCTTGATCATAAATTTGTCCAACCAATTTTTAAAGTTATCCAAGGTATTGATGTGTATTTAACAAATAACAAAAAGAGGCACAACACCGTGACTGGAACGATTCACAAATAACCCGCACATAAAAAAGAGAAGCTTACGGCGACGTTTCGGTCCGACTTGGACCATTTACAAAGTCACACTAACCAGAAGTGGAGCAGAACGGTTATGTATATAAAGAACATAAGAACATAAGAATGTAGGAACACTGCAGAAGGCCTACTGGCCCATACGAGGCAGGTCCTTATCAAAACGACATCTACCTAAAGCTACTCAAGAAACAACTCCCGCACCCCCCAACACCAATCAAACCCAGCCCCTCCCACTCATATATTTGTCCAGTCTCTTCTTAAAGCTACCCAAGGTCCTAGCCTCTATCACCCCACTGGGAAGACTGTTCCACGCATCTACAACTCTGTTAGAAAACCAGTACTTACCTATGTCCTTTCTAAATCTAAATTTATCCAACTTAAATCCATTATTCCTGGTTCTTACCTGGTTCGACACCCTCAGTACTTTATTAATGTCTCCCTTGTTTATGCCCGTCATCCACTTATACACTTCAATGATATCTCCCCTCATTCTCCGCCTCTCCAGAGAGTGGAGATTTAAGGCTTTAAGTCTATCTTCATATGGGAGGTTCCTTACACAGTAAATCATTTTAGTCATTCTTCTCTGTATGTTCTCTAATGAGTCTATGTCCATCCTGTAGTAAGGGGACCAAAACTGAGCAGCATAATCTAAATGAGGCCTCACTAGTGATGTATAGAGCTGTAAAATAACTTTTGGACTTCTGTTACTTATACTTCTTGAGATAAATCCAAGTAATCTGTTGGCCTTGTTGCGCACACTGAGGCACTGCTGTCTTGGCTTTAGATTTCTGCTTACCATGACTCCCAAGTCTTTTTCACATTCTGTATGACAAAGCTCTACTTCACCTAGATTATAGCTTCGAGGGTTATTTTCATTACCAAGGGCAAGTACCTTACACTTATCCACATTAAACTTCATCTGCCATTTCTCAGACCAAGACATTAATTTGTTCAAATCGTCCTGGAGTTCATTGATATCCTCCTCAGAGTGAATTATACGGCCTATCTTTGTATCATCAGCAAACTTACTCATGTCACTAGTAATCCCTTCATCAAGGTCATTAATGTAAATTATGAACAAGAGAGGGCCTAAAACTGATCCTTGTGGAACGCCACTAGAGACTAATCCCCATTCAGATTTCACTCCATTAATGGTAACTCTCTGCTTTCTATTGGTAAGCCATGCCTCAATCCATGCTAGAACTTTACCTCCTATACCATGAGCTGCCACTTTTCTTAAGAGTCTCTTGTGAGGTACTCTGTCGAAGGCTTTACTAAAATCCAAATAAACAATATCATATTCCTTATCACTGTCAACTGCCTCAAATGTTCTATTGAAGAACGTCAGTAAGTTTGTCAGGCAGGAACGACCTCTCGTGAATCCATGCTGAGATTCATTTATCAAGTTATGCTCTTCAAGGTGACTTCTGATAATGTCAGCTATAATTGATTCTAATAACTTGCCCACTATAGATGTCAGGCTTATTGGACGGTAATTTGAAGGAGTGGACTTATCCCCTGATTTGAATATAGGAACCACATTAGCCATCTTCCACATCTCTGGCACAACACTGGTAAGGATGGACGCATTGAATACACTCGTTAATGGCTGACTAAGCTCCATCTTGCATTCCTTAAGTACCCTTGAAAACAACTCATCGGGTCCCGGGGACTTATTTTGTTTCAGTTTGTCTATCTGTTTAATAACCATGTCCCTCGTGACAGTAATATTAGCTAACTTATATTCATCAGGAACTAAATAATTGTTAATTACTGGAATCTCATTTACATCTTCCTGTGTAAAAACTGACAAAAAATAGTCATTAAATAAGGAACACATTTCCAGTTCATTATCCGTCAGCTGTCCATTCCCAGATTTCAGAGGTCCTACTTTTTCCTTCACCTTCGTCCTATACACTTGAAAGAACCCCTTTGGATTAGTCTTTGATTCATTAGCGACTCTAATTTCATAGTCACGTTTAGCCTTTCTAATCGCCTTTTTTACTTCTCTTTTAAGCTGAACATATTGGTCAGTAAGGTTAACCTCTCCTCTTCTGATGCGCCTATAAATTCCCCTTTTCACCCCTAATAGATGCTTTAACCTCCTGTTAACCCATTTGGGATCGTTATTATTAGACCTAATTTCTCTCTGGGGAATGTATATACTCTGGGCACTGTGTACATTATTAAGAAAACAATCATAAAAGCAGATCCCTTCATATTCATAAGTATGATTATCGTCAATAAAATCATTAGCTAGATAACCCCAATCAAGATTAGACAGATGTTCCCTAAGTCCATTATAATCGGCAGAACGAAAATCGGGGATTTTTACTGTATTATCATTATTCTTGCATTCCCAATTAATGCTAAAGGTGATGGATTTGTGATCACTTGCGCCAAGCTCTTCAGTGATCTCCAGATTATTCACTAGTGTTTCCTTATTTGACAAGACTAGGTCTAGCAAATTATTACCCCTGGTAGGTTCAGTTACACTCTGTTTCAGAAAACAGTCCTGAACTGTTTCCATGAAGTCACTGGACTCTAGATTACCTGTCAAAGAATTCCAGTCAATTTGGCTAAAGTTAAAGTCCCCTACTATGACTACGTTACTGTGTCCAGAAGCCCTAACAATTTCGTCCCAAAGAAGTCTCCCTCTATCGTGATCCAAGCCTGGAGGTCGGTATATTACACCTAGAATTAGTTTTTCTTGACCCTCCACGAACTCTACCCAAACAGACTCTGTTACTGCTCCATCTATTTTTATACCTTTTTTTATGCAACAATTAATATTTTCTCGAACATACAATGCAACTCCTCCCCCCTTCCCATTACATCTATCCACATTGAATAACTTAAATCCCTGAATATTACACTCAGCAGTCATATCCCGACTCTTTAAATCATACCACGTTTCAGTTAATGCAATGATATCAAAGTTCCCAGCACATGCTACCAAACGTAGTTCATTAATTTTATTTCTTGCACTTCGACTGTTAGCATAAAATACCATCATGTTAGCATAAAATACAGTGGGAGAGATGGAGTGAGGGAGAAACAGTGGGAGGGATGGAGTGAGGGAGAAACAGTGGGAGGGATGGAGTGAGGGAAAAACAGTGGGAGGGATGGAGTAAGGGACAAACAGTGGGAAGGATGGAACGAGGGACAAATAGTGGGAGGGATGGAGCGAGGGACAAATAGTGGGAAGGATGGAGCGAGGGACAAATAGTGGGAAGGATGGAACGAGGGACAAACAGTGGGAAGGATGGAACGAGGGACAAACAGTGGGAGGGGTGGAGCGAGGGACAAACAGTGGGAGAAACCATACCACGGGCGGGATTTGAACCCGCGGTCATTGTCTCAAAACTCCAGACCGTCGCGTTAGCCACTGGACCAGCTAGCCACAATAAGATTCGTCCAACTAGGTATATTTCTACACTATAGGAAGGTTAGCATAGGCACCACTGTGACCACAAATGCAAGTTTTTACAGACGAATCTCCAACTTGCGTGGCCGTGACGAACTCTAGCTCAAGACCCCTCACTGCCGTCAACATGACTCACGAAATCGTAATGACACGATTGAAAACAAACCATACCACGGGCGGGATTTGAACCCGCCCGTGGTATGGTTTGTTTGCAATCGTGTCATTACGATTTCGTGAGTCAAACGGTGGGAGGGATGGAGCGAGGGACAAACAGTGGGAGGGATTGAGAAAGGGACAAACAGTGGGAGGGATTGAGAAAGGGACAAACAGTGGGAGGGATTGAAAGGAACAAACAGTGGGAGGGATTGAAAGGAACAAACAGTGGGAGGGAACGGACAGTAATGACGTGTGCATTCATACCCTCTCACTTTTTCACAAAATACAAGTTTAACATCCGTACTGTTTATTTTCCAGTTTCTTCCATATCTCTCATTCCAGTATGTTATGGCAGTATGTAGATTTGAGACTCTGCCCTCAAGTACTTTCCAAGTACATTTTATCAAACCTATCTTCTCTCCAGCAAGTACATGTTTAGGATTTTGAGATGTTCCTAGCAATTTGAATGCTTTATTGACTATGTGTGGGCCATATATGATCTCTCAATTAGTCCCAGTTCTGATATCTATCCTGCCATGAACAAACCCGTCAACACTCAACAATGCTCAGCGACAGGGCACAACCGATTTGAATACTGACACTATTACATTTTTTAAAAGTTTTCATTATCCATCCCGTTATATTCCTGGCTTTCACGTCATTTGCTTCATTGCGCTCTTTGAAAGAAAATTCAGCCGAGAATACTCCCAGGACTTTCACATGTTCTTTTCATCAATTCAATGTTCCTGATATTTGTATGTATTGTCTCTTTAGAGTTCTTTCCATGTATAAGCAGATGAAACTTATCACCAGCAACAGCAGCAAGTAGCAGCAATAAGCAGCAAACAGCAGCAGCAGCAAATCAAGCACTAAACCCGTAAGGATCATACAACGCACCCTTTTAGTAAAAATCATAACGACTGTGTTTAGTAAGCTCGTGTAGCGACAACGCCTTTTGAGCAGTATCATTATCTAGTCGTGTGCGAGGCCAGTAATGAATAATTCCTCAGCGCCAGTGAAGCTTCTAGCCAAGAGTGTACATGAGGGACCCTGCAGTTACGCCCAAGGCACTGTGGCTCCAGTTTCTCTTCCAACCAAACCCACACTTCACGCATCTTTCATAAAAACATTGTGTAAGGACTCTACACACATAAAACTGCTCCTCTCACACGTGAGGCTCCTTGTTAGAGGGATACTTCACGCAAGTTTTATCGACTATACTCGGGTCATTGTACTTCTTAACTGCAGCACCAGATCACTGCACCGTTCTTCCTATTCAATGTCTATGCCTTCTTGCCCCCTATCTTTTCAATCTTTCAAGAAATTAATGCAACATTAATGTGTCAATCCTGTATTTCTAATTTCTTACCCTTGTGCCATCACCCAGCCTGGGAGTAGTAATGTCTGAGGATCTCACTTTCAAGGATCACAACAGTGCCACGATCGCACGTGCAAAGAAAATGATAGGATAGAAAATGAGAACTTTCAAAACGAGAGATGCCAAGCCCATGATGATCCTTTTCAAATCACTTGTTCTCTCTAGGCTGGAATGCTGCTGTACATTAACATCTCCATTCAAAGCAGGTGAAATCGCAGATCTAGAGAGTGTACAGAGATCCTTTACTGCACGTATAAGTTCTGTCAAGCACCTTAACTACTGGGAACGCTTGGAAGCACTTGACTTGTACTCGTTGGAACGCAGGAGGGAGAGATATATCATAATCTACACTTGGAAAATCTTGGAAGGAATGGTCCCAAATCTGCACACAGAAATCACTCCCTACGAAAGTAAAAGACTGGGCAGGCGATGCAAAATGCCCCCAATAAAAAGTAGGGGCGCCATTGGTACACCATAAGTGTCCGGGGCCCAAAACTGTTCAACAGCCTCCCATCAAGCATTAGGGGAATTGCCAATAAACCCCTGGCTGCCTTCAAGAGAGAGCTGGACAGATACCTAAAGTCAGTGCCGGATCAGCCGGGCTGTGGCTCGTACGTTGGACTGCGTGCGGCCAG
>NC_091335.1:18515785-18525785 GCF_038502225.1 Cherax quadricarinatus | reverse complement strand
TTTCTTACTCCCGCAACCCGGCCCCGGGCCTAGCTTGTCTGGTCAATTAGGCTGTTCCTGCTGGCGTACACATCAATTACAGCATGGTTAATGCTCCTGTAATCCTCTGACTACCGCCCATAGGATGGTACCTTACCTTAAAAGGTTTCGAGTTTCACTACTCTCGGAGCCCGGCCATGGTGTCAGCATAGTTGCTGATCCTCCTTTACATGTGTTGTATGTATAGATTAGCTGAGTATCATAGTACCATCCATGTGTTTATATAGAAGATCCCTATTAGGCCGAGTGTATGACGTCACGGGATGCAGCATAAGTGAGTGGGGTCGCTCTGCCTCGTCCTCACTCCACAGATAGACATACAGCAGGCAGTAACACGGCAGGCTGGGCCCCCCTTCCTTACCACAGTCTGACAATACATATCGTTACCACCCAACAAGTGTGTTTACCTTCAACCATCATATCTCCTACCGAACCCCCACGACAATGGGCCAGGCTCGTCTGGTGCTTGTCTGGTCAACCAGGCTGTTGCTACTGGAGACCTGCTGCCCCACATATCCATCACGGTACCTCCCGTACAGTGTACAGACTTAAAACCAGACCCTTTAACTATATTTTATTTGTGGGCCATCACTCCTGCGGCCCGATCTCAGACCAGGTCTCCCAGTTAATGACCTGAGAGAGAAATAGAGAAATAAAAGAGAGAAATAAAAAAAGGAACAAGAAAAGCAAAAAGGAATTACGAGGCTAAGGTCGCAAGGGATTCAAAGACTAACCCAAAAGGGTTCTTTCAGGTATACAGAAGTAAGATTAGGGACAAGACTGGCCCACTTAAGAGTAACTCTGGTCAGATCACTGACAGTGATAAGGATATGTGTGAAATTCTAAATACCTACTTCCTCTCAGTTTTCACTCAGGAAAATACTAGCGATATTCCTGAAATAATAGATTACGTAGAACAGGATGATAATAAATTGTGTAGGATTGCGGTAACTAGTGACATGGTCCTCAGACAAATAGAGAAACTAAAACCTAACAAATCCCCAGGTCATGATGAACTGTTTGCAAGGGTGTTAAAGAAATGTAAAGAGGAACTTAGCATACCTTTGGCTAATCTTTTTAACATATCACTACAAACTGGCATAGTGCCTGATAAGTGAAAAATGGCAAATGTAATACCTATTTACAAGGCAGGTGACAGGTCCTTGGCTTCGAACTATAGATCAATAAGCCTTACCTCCATAGTGGGAAAATTTGTGGAATCAATAATTGCCGAAGCAATACGTAGCCATCTTGACAGGCACAGATTGATTAATGAATCTCAACACGGTTTTACAAAGGGGCGTTCCTGTCTTACAAATTTACTAACTTTTTCACTAAGGTGTTTGAGGAGGTAGATCATGGTAATGAATATGATATTGTGTATATGGACTTCAGTAAGGCTTTCGATAGAGTTCCACACCAGAGGCTATTGAGGAAACTTAAGGCACACGGAATAGGAGGAGAATTTTTTTCCTGGGTAGAGGCATGGCTGACAAATAGACAGCAGAGAGTTTGCATAAATGGGGAGAAATCAGAATGGGGGCACGTCACAAGCGGTGTTCCTCAGGGGTCAGTGTTGGGCCCGTTGCTGTTCACAATTTACATAAACGACAAAGATGAGGGAATAAATAGCGACATAAGCAAATTTGCTGATGACACCAAAATAGGCCGTCCAATTCATTCTAATGAGGACATTAGAGCACTCCAGGATGATTTGAATAGACTGACGCAATGGTCGGAGAAGTGGCAGATGCAGTTTAATATTGACAAATGCAAAGTTCTAAATGTTGGACAGTTAAATAACCATGCCACATATAAACTAAATAATGTAGATCTTAATACTACCGATTGCGAAAAGGATTTAGGAGTTCTGGTTAGCAGTAATCTAAAACCAAGACAACAGTGCATTAGTGTTCACAATAAAGCTAACAGAATTCTTGGCTTCATATCTAGAAGTATAAATAATAGAAGTCCTCAGGTTGTTCAACTCTATATATCCTTGGTTAGGCCTCATTTAGACTATGCTGCTCAGTTCTGGTCACCGTATTACAAAATATATCTAAATGCTCTGGAAAACGTACAAAGGAGGATGACAAAGATGATCCCATGTATCAGAAATCTTCCCTATGAGGATAGACTGAGGGCCCTGAATCTGCACTCTCTCGAAAGGCGTAGAATTAGGGGGGATATGATCGAGGTGTATAAATGGAAAACAGGAATAAATAAAGTTGATGTAAATAGTGTGCTGAAAATTTCCAGCCAAGACAGGACTCGCAGCAATGGTTTCAAGTTGGAAAAATTCAGATTCAGGAAAGATATAGGAAAGCACTGGTTTGGTAATAGAGTTGTGGATGAGTGGAACAAGCTCCCGAGTGCAGTTATTGAGGCTAAAACAAACGTTGTGTAGTTTTAAAAATAGGTTAGATAAATACATGAGTGGGTGTGGGTGGGTGTGAGTTGGACCTGACTAGCTTGTGCTGCTGGGTCTGGTACGGTGCTCCATCCTTGAGTGGGGATGACCAGACTGGGTGGGTCATTGGGATAATCCGGGGGGTCATTGGTCTAATCGGGGGGGGGGGGGGAATGGACCTGCTCCGCATGGGTCAGTAGGCTTGGTGCAGTGTTCCTTCTTTCCTATGTTATGTTCTTATGCTACTGATGCTAGCAGCACGCAGTCCAACGTAGATACAATGTGTAAACCTGTACATTTCCTCGCCCTCGCTCCAGGCAGTACAGTTTGAGGGGTTTTAAGCTAACCTAATCTTTCATGGGTTTGACTTCACTGATACACACAGTAAAACTTCCTTGTATAGTCTTCTTGTACTTCCAAACCTACATCATCATGCCACAGCCTTTGTTCATACTTAACTTTATCAGTTTTTAGCGATTTCCGTTTTTGTCAATATCAATGTCAGATTTTTTTTGCGTTGTTTTAACTTCTAGAGTCTGTCTTTGGAAAACATTTGACGTTTGTTTTATGTTACTGAACCAATATTTTAGGTAGCCCAGAAACACCTCCAAGTGTACCATGGCAACACCAAGTGTACCATGGCAACACCAAGTGTACCATGGCAACGACACCAAGTGCACCATGGCAACAACACCAAGTGTACCATGGCAACACCAAGTGTACCATGGCAACACCAAGTGTACCATGGCAACACCAAGTGTACCATGGCAACAACACCAAGTGTACCATGGCAACACCAAGTGTACCATGGCAACACCAAGTGTACCATGGCAACACCAAGTGTACCATGGCAACACCAAGTGTACCATGGCAACACCAAGTGTACCATGGCAACACCAAGTGTACCATGGCAACACCAAGTGTACCATGGCAACACCAAGTGTACCATGGCAACGACACCAAGTGCACCATGGCAACAACACCAAGTGTACTGAGGAAGACACCAGGGAGTGGTAACAAGCCATGAGTAAGGCTGCACAAGCACGAGGTTTCCCTTCACTCTAACGAGGCTCCGAGGTCACTGACACCGCCATCAAAGACCGTTTAAAGATGGATGTGATAAAACATTCACTCATCTTATGGCAACACACCAACACCATGGGCCCCACACACAAACTGCGCATTGTAATGATTTTATCAACAGTCTTATTTACTTAACTATAAAAGTCCCTAAGACTAAAATGTAAATATGATAAAGATTACAGAATATATTGCCCGAGGTGCATATAAACCGTATAAACTATGCGACATGATACTAGCATTGTCTGGGACCGGACAGTGGGAACGGTGATCCCAGAATCAACTACTGGTAGCAAATCTGAATAGCATTCAAGATCCTTAACGAAGAATCATTCTGGAAGTTAAACATGACGCATGTAAGGTATGCATTCTAAAAGTGGAACCCGATCTGATCAGGTACTTGCAAATCATAATAAAGTCCCAGTGTCTGCAATGTTTTTTTTTACTAGCTGTGAGTAATAAACTCACGGCTAGTATGAGTATTAGATAAAAGAGTTTCACATGACAATTCTTGAGGATAGGAAAGTAAGGATAGCCGATTACAAAATTCTAAAGAATTGATATGGCAAAACCATATTTAAGAGGCAGAGAATGCCCGCAAGGAGGGACAAACTAGAGACTAATGAGCCACAAGGAATGATAGAAAATTATGAAGGCAAGATATAAATAAGAGAAGCTGGACGAGGTAGTGGCGGATTCAAACACTATACGCAGAGCTTTAAGAAAAGTCACCAATAACTGACAGGGCCAATAGGAATAGAAATGTGAGAACAGGGACGTGGAAAGTTCAAATAAAAACTAAGAACATAGATGAATTATAGGAACGTCAGGAAAACATCAATATATGGTTAGTTAAGACAACGAAACGAGCTGGATGTGGGAAAAGGTGGAGTAAATATTAATTCATAGTTAGAAGAATTTGCACAACAGGGTCTAAGATTCTATGAACCAACAGGACTGGTCATTAGCAGTAAGAGTTACGGCCAAGAGCCGAAACTCAACCCGAGTAAATAAAAATCGTTGAGTACACTAGTGTGCGAGTGAGCAACCTGAAAATATCTCAAACAAAAATATTGTAACTGCACGCGAACTTTAAAGGAACTAATGCTGTTTAAAGGTTAATTCATTTAGATCCACTCTTTACACCCGGTTAATAAGCACCAACATATAAGTGCCATAACTGATATTTATTCTGCGGATCATCGTTCCTTGATCCGATCTCTGAGCAGACCTCCTGGTTGACAGCCTGGCCTGTCAGGCTCTTGTTTCTGAGCTCGCTGATAACGAACAGTTTGCAGCAAATGGTTAAGCTCCCTCTTGAAGACGAAGGGTCTCGGCGTTGAAAAACCACTAAACTATTCATGATTACAAAATTATACCTTACTATACTTGTTACACCCTTGCTTTTCATTGAGGCCAGTTTGCACTATTTGTCATGCCTCCAGTTAACACAGGGACTTACTTCAGCCAGTCTCTCTCTACAGAGTGCAGTAAGCTACTTTGGGACGAAATTCGTAAGGCATCTAGATATGAAAATGTTGTGTTAATGGGAGATTTTAACTTTAGACAAATTGATTGGAACAATGTGACAGGAAATCATCAGTCTGACTTTCTTGATACGGTTCAGGATTGCTTTTTAAAACAGTTTGTAACAGAACCAACTAGAGGAAACAGCCTGTTTGACTTGGTTCTTGCCAACAAAGAATCACTAATTAATAATCTTGAGGTTAATGATAAGCTTGGGGAAAGCGATCACAAATCACTTAGTGTCAATATATCATGGAATTACCCAGATAACTGCAATCACATCTCTGACCCCAGGCTTCCACGTGGCCGATTTCATAACACTGAGAAATTACCTGGGTGGGCTAAATTGGGATGACCTGACTATGGGACAGGTCGGTGGTGTTGGGTGCCAATATGACGTTTTTCAGAGCACAGTCCTACCTGCGTAGACTTTTGTTCTGAATAGGGAAATTAGATCTAACAAAAATGATCCCAAATGGATGAACAATAGATTAAAACATCTCACTGGTCAAAAGAGAGGCATATATAGGCATATCAAAAGAGGGGATGGGCAGTTAAGAAATCAATATATTGAATTAGAGAAAGAAATAAAAAAAGGAACAAGAAAAGCAAAAAGGGATTACGAGGCTAATGTCGCAAGGAATTCGAAGACTAACCTAAAAGGGTTCTTTCAGGTATGCAGAAGTAAGATTAGGGACAAGACAGGCCCACTAAAGAGTAACTCAAGTCAGATCACTGACAATGATAAGGAAAGGTGTGAAATTCTAAATACCTACTTCCTCTCAGTTTTCACCCAGGAAAATACTAGCAAAATTCCAGAAATAATAAATTATGTAGAACAGGACGATAATAAACTATGCACGATTGGGGTAACTAGTGACATGGTCCTCAGACAAATAGAGAAATTAAAACCCAACAAATCCCCAGGCCCTGATGAATTGTTTGCAAGGGTTTTAAAGGAATGTAAAGAGCAACTTAGCAAACCTGTGACTAATCTTTTCACCATATCACTACAAACAGGCGTAGTCCCAGAAAAGTGGAAAATGGCAAATGTAATACCTATTTACAAGGCAGGTGACAGGTCCTTAGCTTCGAACTATAGACCAATAAGTCTTACCTCCATAGTGGGAAAATTTATGGAATCAATAATTGCCGAGGCAATTCGTAGCCATCTTGAAAGGCATAAATTGATTAATGAATCTCAACACGGTTTTAAAAAGAGGCGCTCCTGTCTTACGAATTTACTTTTTTCACTAAGGTATTTGAGGAGGTAGATCATGGTACTGAATATGATATTGTGTATATGGAGTTCAGTAAGGCTTTCGATAGAATTACATATCAGAGGTTACTGAGGAAGCGTAAGGCACACGGAATAGGAGAAATTTTTCCCTGGGAAGAGGCATGGTTGACAAATAGGCAGTAGTAAGTTTACATAAATGGGGAGAAATCAGAATGGGGGCACGTCACAAGCGGTGTTCCACAGGGGTCAGTGCTGGGCCCTTTGTTGTTCACAATTTACATAAACGACATAGATGAGGGAATAAACAGCGACATAAGCAAATTTGCTGATGATACCAAAATAGGCCATCCAATTCATTCTAATGAGGACATTAGAGCACTCCAGAATGATTTGAATGGACTGATGCAATGGTCGGAGAAGTGGCAGATGCAGTTTAATATAGACAAATGCAAAGATTTAAATGTTGGAAAGGATAATAACCATGCCACATATAAACTAAATAATGTAGATATTAATATTACTGTGAAAAGGATTTAGGAGTTCTGGTTAGCAGTAACCTGAAACCAAGGCAACAGTGCATAAGCGTTCGCCATAAAGCTAACAGAATCATTGGCTTCATAGCAAGAAGCATAAATAATAGAAATCCTCAGGTTGTTCTTCAACTCTATATATCCTTGGTTATGCCTCATTTAGACTATGCTGCGCAGTTCTGGTCACCGTAGTACAGAATGGCTATAAATGCACTGGAAAACGTACAAAGGAGGATGACAAAGTTTATCCCATGTATCAGAAATCTTCCCTATGAGGACAGGCTGAGGACCCTGAATCTGCACTCTCTAGAAAGGCGTTGAATTAGAAAACAGTAATGAATAAAGGGGATGTAAATAGCATGCTAAAAATATCTAGCTTAGACAAGACTCGCAGCAATGGCTTTAAGCTGGGAAAATTCGGATTCAGGAAGAATACAGGAAAGCAGTGGTTGTGGATGACTGGAACATACTCCCGACTACCGTCATAAAAGCTAAGACGTTGTGTAGTTTTAAAAATAGGTTAAATACATGAGTGGGTGTGGGTCGGACCTGACTAGCTTGTGCTACTAGGCCAGATGGCGTGCTCCTTCCTTAAGTGAATGTGACCTGACTGGGTGGGCCATTGGTCTAAGCCAGGGGTTGACATGGACCTGCCCCGCATGGACCAGTAGGCCTGCAGCAGTGTTCCTTCTTTCTTATGTTCTTATAGGGTTCTCGCATACAATACAGGGGATACACCGAGGAAATTAGGCGTTGAACATAATTTAAAATTTTTAACTAATACATGATGGAAGTAAAAATTGTGTGTGTATTCTCCAGGGGGTGTAATCTGGCTAGCCATTAAAGGGACTTCAACATAAATATTCCAGTCTACATGACTCACGAAATGACACTATTGCAAACAAACCATACCACGGGTGGGGATAGAACCCGCGGTCAGTCTCAAAACTCCAGCCTGGAGTTTTGAGACACTCTGACCGCGGGTTCTATCCCGCCCGTGGTATGGTTTATTCCAGTCTAGAGAGTACAAGCGCCTGAAGAACTTCATCAATTGACTTTTTTGAAAAGATTTCGCAAATAAAATGTATAGAGTATCTTAGAGGTTTGAGTAAGATAGTTTTTCTTTGCTAAACAGACCAAACTATTTCATTCTTTAAGTTTAACTGGTAATGAAGGCAATTAGTGCCATGTTGGGTCGTCTCCAGTTCATCGTCATATTTTATATAGTTCAGGAAGCAAATTAACATACTGAAGGAGCTTAGTATGCGATGCCCTGTAGTAATATTACATAGATAAATCACACAAGGTAACATGCTCATAAATATGTATGAAGACACCTGAATTATGGGAACTTCAATTTATTAGTTTCGCCCACCAGCAGCTTCCTCAATCCAACTGAACAAGTTCCTGGTGGATGAAATTTCTCTTCACACTTCTCCATACTTAGCACGTGTGCTTTTATTGTCTCCGGTATTTCATACTCGAAATTTCTAGATATGAAACCTAACATTTTTTAAATTTTTGCTACTTTCAGCTAGACAACAGTTAAGAAAACACACTGAAGTTCCTATCTTAGCGATTTTCTTTAAATGTCTAACACGCACCATGCAGTGAACACGGGTGGAGTCAGTACAAGACACGACGGGGTCACTGCTCTCTCCATCCCTACAAACAACCTGGCGGGGATGGGAAGAAGGGAGGGGGAGAGGGAGAGAAATAAGAAAATGAGAAAGGGGAAGAGGGAGGGAGGGGGATAGAGATGGGAATGAGTAGGTGTAGGGATGATAATGACTTGTAAGGATGGCCATGGCTTGTAGGGACTGCGATGGCCTGTAGGGAAGGCGATGGCCTGTAGTGATGGGGATGACCTGTAGGAAAGGTAACGGCTTGTAGGGATGGTGATGGCTTGTAGGGATGGTGATGGCTTGTAGGGGTTAGGAGGAAGCATGAAGGAAAGGGAAATGAGGGATGGTGTCATTACCTTGGCCGGTCAATAATGAAAGTAAGCTTGGGTTACATTACATTAAAGTCTAGAATTAACTATCATGGCGCAATTTACAACTTGCTTGGGAATAGTCTCGCGCTGCCAGACCTACACTACAAGTTATGCTATTTGTTACTGTCGGTAGACTATAAATAAAGATGGGTTAGTTTACCTTAACCTAACCTGGAATATATTTAAAAAAAATTTTTGACTTAGATCGGGAAGAAATGAACGAACTGTAACTCGTACGAACACATCATCCTATTTGTAAGAGATGTTGCCTGTGAACATGTAACAAGAACTGGTGACCACTTACGCTTGACAACCTTGTCCCTTACCATCCCTCCCAACATGCATGGCAACTCCACAGTAAGTTTATTCAGGTATACACAAATACAGTTACATAGAATTATCATACATAGCAGCATATGTGTAGAGAACCTAGGATAACCCAAAAAAGTCAGACAGAGTGATTTATTTCCATTGGGGTCCTTTTACCTTATTATTATAAAGGTTATAATATTTTCTTATTCTATAATGAAGATAACATCTTATTATCATACTAAAAAGACTATCTACTACACGAGGGTCATTAAGACTATCTACAATACGAGGGTCATTACTAGGAATAAGGTAAAATTTACACGTATGTTAGCTAAAAAATAGAAAATCATTCCTCTACCTTTCTGTAGCTACATTCATCAGACACCTTTTGGCACTCTTCTTGAACTGGTTCATGTTATGACTGGCTTTGACATGTGCGGGTAGTCTGTTCCATTCCTTTATTGCTGTACAATAAAAGGTGTTTGAAGCCTGTCCAATGACTGTGGGTACTACAAAGTTGTGCTCTCTCCCCCTAGTACTATGATTGCTTTGGTTCCCAACCTTGACAAAATTGACAGCAAGATATTCTGGACACTGTTTGTGAGCAATTTTATAAACATGATTTAGCTTCAGTTGTTTTACTCTGTCTTCAACATTCAGCATATCCAACTGCTGTAATTCATCCTGGCCTACATGTTCTCTTGGTCCCAGCCCCAGGATGAATCTTACGATTTTGTTCTGGGTGATTTGCAGTCTATCTTTCATTTTTTTTGTCAAGGCAGAGTACCATGAAGAGCAAGCGTAATCCATATGGTGACTAACCCTACACCACCACCTTCCCATTTAATATACACTAATAACTTGCA
>NC_091335.1:18505785-18508285 GCF_038502225.1 Cherax quadricarinatus | reverse complement strand
TTCTGATAGGTTTCGCTTTGTAATAATGATGGTAGAATTACCAACAATATGTTAAGTAAGAGGACACATGCAATTAATGCGACACTTATTGCAGTGTGCAACATCTCCCGTAAGGGTTAACTTAACTTCCTCCGACATTCTGCAGGTCTATATTACACGTGTTGCTGCCTTGGGCTCCCAGCAGTACAGTTGTTACCGTATAACACGTGAAAATAAAACGTTTAAGAAACATCAGCATCATTTATTTGTTCTATACAAGTTCTAATATTAAATTAGCGTCCGCTAACTTGGCACTACAGGAAACAGTTATTTTTAGTACACTCAACTAGAACCTAACTGGTTGCTACACGATAAGCTAATCAAATTAACTATTATTGCCTGTATAACTATCATAGGACAGTTGTTCAAAGAAAATTTTTCAGAAACCTGTAGTTTTTCTCTAAGATATTCGCCAGTTCATTTGTGATATTCTGCTTGCAGCAGTGAAGCCCCAAATCCTGTTGAAATACGTATAAGAGATACTCGTTTAAAATATTTATTTTGAACAGTTAGCTTCGTATCATCTCAATTTATTTCGTATAAGAATTCTGAAGACATTATTTTATGCAGTATTAATACATATTTCTTGTATCTATATTAGAAAGTTTGATATTGTTGATGTTCTTCCATCAATCCCACCTATTAACTAACTGACATCTAAGTTCACTGTAGCTTTAAATTTTATGTATTCGTGTATTTTAACCCATGACGAGTGAGTCGCAAAACTTCAGGCCAGTATTGTAGCCACTGGACCAGTTGGCTACAATAAGATTAGTCCAACTAGGTATATTTATACACCATAGGAAAGTTAGAAAGGGCCCCACTGTGACCACAAATGCAAGTTTTTTACAGATGAATCTCCCTATGGTGTACAGAAACATACGTAGTTGGATGATTCTTACTGTAGCCAGGCAGCCGAGTGATTTACGCAGTTTTACAACTCATTCGTGATGGGCTCAACCCCCACCCGTCCCGTGGCTTGTTTGCAATAGTGTTGTTATTACAATTTCCTGTCATATACGGAATGAATACTCCACACAAACTTTCTTCGGTAAATGAACACAAGCTAGATAATATCTTTATTTATAGTTAAATTAGGCAGTAAAATTGTCCATGCATTTGACATATTTTATTTCAACGTCTTTGACTGCTGTGAAAAAAAAATCAAATAATTAAGAAAGTGGTGCCCTATCAAGTGCTTGACAGGTCGGATCTAAGGTTACATCCGGGTTTCAATTTAAAGTGGCTCGCGTCACATCCCTGGTAAGGCTAAATATGGCATTACTACGAAGAGCAAGACGGGACACAGCTAATGGAGGAATGCACCAAGTTTCCTGCACGTGACAAGCCGTGTTGTGCTGCTGAAGCAACCAGAGATACAACCACAGCTAAGCACGTCTCACCAACGATTTCTATTCTCACCAGTTTATAAAAGTTTAATGTGTTGCATAAAGGTAAACAACAGCAGGCTTATGTATCAAACATGTTGAATCACTCCTTTATATTGACTTCAAGAAACAAAACTCAATCTTTTTCGGAAGGGAGGGAGGGAGGGAGAGAGAGAGAGTTGAGAGGGAGTAGAGAGAGGGGAGAGTAGAGAGAGAGGAGAGTAGAGAGAGAGAGAGAGAGAGAGGAGAGTAGAGAGAGAGGAGAGTAGAGAGAGAGAGAGTAGAGAGAGAGAGAGAGAGAGTAGAGAGAGAGAGTAGAGAGAGAGAGAGAGTAGAGAGAGAGAGAGAGAGAGAAAGAGAGGAGAGTAGAGAGGACAGAGAGGAGAGTAGAGGAGAAAGAGAGGAGAGTAGAGAGGTTAGAGAGGAGAGTAGAGAGGATAGAGAGGAGAGTAGAGAGAGGAGAGTAGAGAGAGGGGAGAGTAGAGAGAGGGGAGAGTAGAGAGAGAGGAGAGTAGAGAGAGAGGAGAGTAGAGAGAGAGAGAGAGAGGAGAGTAGAGAGAGAGGAGAGTAGAGAGAGAGGAGAGTAGAGAGAGAGGAGAGTAGAGAGAGAGGAGAGTAGAGAGAGAGGAGAGTAGAGAGAGAGGAGAGTAGAGAGAGAGTAGAGAGAGAGAGTAGAGAGAGAGAGAGTAGAGAGAGAGGAGAGTAGAGAGAGAGAGAGAGAGAGAGAGTAGAGAGAGAGAGTAGAGAGAGAGAGAGTAGAGAGAGAGGAGAGTAGAGAGAGAGGAGAGTAGAGAGAGAGGAGAGTAGAGAGAGAGGAGAGTAGAGAGAGAGGAGAGTAGAGAGAGAGGAGAGTAGAGAGAGAGAGAGAGTAGAGAGAGAGGAGAGTAGAGAGAGAGGAGAGTAGAGAGAGAGAGAGAGTAGAGAGAGAGGAGAGTAGAGAGAGAGGAGAGTAGAGAGAGAGGAGAGTAGAGAGAGAGGAGAGGAGAGAGAGTAGAGAGAGAGAGAGAGCGGGGGGTAGGTTAAGGTGTTGCCCCATCATCGCCCACCTTCCCCCTATCGTGCAGCAGCTGCAT
>NC_091335.1:18490785-18500785 GCF_038502225.1 Cherax quadricarinatus | reverse complement strand
TAGTATACGTATGTTATTAACATACTTAACCATGTATGATCAAATTAAGTATTGATAAATAAACGACCGTCCAGATTGTATAATATACCGTGTGGTTAATATGCTTGCTTGTTTCCCTGGAGTCGCTTCCCAAGGTCACCACCTCCGTAGCACGGAGACCTTCTGGTTCCTGGCCTGACTAATGACGCTTTAGTACGTGCCACCAGCAATCCAACGTATGCACCACAACCCTGCTGATAAGAAACTGTTTTTGAGGAATCTGTCGAGTTCCCTTCCTAGGATAACTAGTGGTTTGTTCGTAATTCCCCCTTTACGTATATGTATATAATAACCTAACCCATCAGAATTTAATGAAATAATAATAATTATATAACCAAATTAAGGGTCATATATCGCTGCAGGGAAAAATATCACAGAGGAATATCCTGAGGTTAGGAGGGAGAGGAGCAGGAGTGATCAGGGGGTAACCGTTCGTGGTGATAGGTAAGAGTGCAAAAGGTAAATTAAAATAGAAGTTGGTACAATAAGTTAGTTTCCATTAAGAAGTCAAATAAAGGCAGTCAGAGCAAGTGTGTATGGGCGTTGGAAATATCGGAAGTGAATTTTGTGTGTCCTGAGACAGGAAAATCTTATATGGTGCACTCACAATGCAGCTTGACAGTCCTTGCAGAATAGTGCCAAAAATATAATTTGCAATTTTACAGGAAACTTTAATAACTTGACGTCTGTCTAGAATTAGATGGACGACCTCCGAAATCGACTGCATGTACATTATAGGTATATACCTGGAAGAAAGTTAATGTAAAATAAGTTTAAGTTGTACTAGCAAAGTAACCACTCGGTGAACTTAATGACATCCTAAACTTTATATAGCCTATTAACTCAAGGTAAGCCGTAGGAACGACTGTCAAAGAATTAACAGGAGACTGAACGGGGATTAGAACCGTGGTCATTGCATACCTTCGACGGGTTTCGAATTTTTCTACTCCGAGAGCCCGGCCTAGGGCCAGGCTTGTCTGGTGCTTGCCTGATTAAAAAAAATGGCTGTTACTGCTGGTGGTCCACTGGCCCACATATCCTACACAGCCTGGCTGACCGGTTACTAATGGAGATACTTGTCCAGCTTCCCCATCCAGACTTCTACACTCATCCCAGCAGTGTTTCTGATATCTTCTAAATTGCTGAATAGTCTGGGACCACAGATGTTGATACAATGTTGTTTGTGCTCACGGCGCCCGTGTTTTTCACTGGGGTTTATTTTACACTGCTTCCCATATCTATCTATCCTTGCAACAGGCCCAATGCTGTACCACTGAATTATCATGTGGGAGTTCGTACACGTGGATAGGGTAAAGTAATACTCACGTAGGCTGGAAGTACGTATAATTACGGATAGTGTGGGGAGCGCCCTAACAGCCGTAACCTTGTCTCCTTGCTCACTCTCGTAACACTGACTGGCCGCCCACAGTACCCATATGTGAGGGGGTCTTTGAATACTGCTGTGGTCAGCACAATATGATACAGACAGTGACTCAGGCAGAGACGGTTGGTAGTGAGTCATCTACTGGTACACTGGTTACTGGTAACTGGTTACTACTACTGAGAGAATTACGAAGCTGACAATAGCAATATTTTACAAGCAGTACTTCCGTTACATGCTTGTATCAGGGGTACCAACTGTGACCTTGTCGCCGTCTCTTCCTACAGCACAGGAAAATTTTCATTGTACATATATTTTCATACCTCTCAAAGCCATATAGCCATGAACTCAAGATATGTCATAATGAACGACTGTCAATGAATAAACAGGAGAACGTACAGGGACCTGAATTGTGGTCCTTGCATGTAAAAATGACCATGGTTCGATAATTCATATACTTGCATGCTATTTTTAAAATCGTCCGATTCTAAGACGGCGGCTCAGTGGCACGGCCTTGGGCCTGCTACATGCAAGGACCACGGATAGAAACCCCGTCCAGTTTCTTATTATAGTCTGTGTATAACTTTAATCACTGACCACCTCATATTTGCCTCCCTAAATATCTTTCACCATTAATATATATTTCTGTGGTACCTATTATGATTCATTAAAATTTTCCTAACAAAAATACTTTTCGAGTTCTCTTCAAAGATCTGAACAGTATGATTGACGTAGCGGAGGATCAAGCCTACTTCAATGGTTGGATTATAAGTCGCATAGAAGAAATTACGCCTCAGAAATGCTTAGCAAAAGTTTCGCCTACGTCTCTCCCCTACAAGGAGCTAATATTTTTAGGTGCTGGTGGAGTTTTTGACTTAACACCAACTCCTCTATCACCACACGTGGTCCTCTCTGCTCATGCTATATAATGGTATCGCTTTGTAGCGCATAATGAGGTTTCCATTTATTGTATTTCCATTATTTATTTTCCTCGGCCTTGGCTTATTAATCTAGATCCTTAACCTTCTCGGTATTATACTTTCAGCTGAAGTACAGGGTGTTTCAGAACGATGGACCCAATTTCAAAGAAGTATACTTTGAACTTGGGTCCATCTTTTTAAAACACCCTGTATAATACCGACAAGTAAAAAATATATCTAGCATTGTGTCCCTCTAACTCCTAGCATGTTTTTTTCCTGTGAAAATGACCAGTCATTGTTCGAACAAGGTAATATTACACCATTCCCTACATGTTATGCATACGGTCCTTAAAAAAATAATTATCGCACGACATCTGACTGGGTCCCTTGATAACCGACGCCCACAGCCCACTGGGTCTACTCCCTTTTCTGGCCCACGCGCAGTTACGGAGCTCCTCCCTTACCAGTCATTGCTTTCCGTCTAAGATGCATTATACCGGCGGTAATAAGTCTAAATTCTACGACTTTCGCAGAGCACGCACTGGCGCAAGTACCCTATATCCGTCAGGCAGGGACAAAAATGACATAGGTGAAGCTAAGCATGTATGTATACTGTGTGCCATGTTGCCAGCGGTACAAGATAACCAAGACTGGGAAGAACACAGCCTCCACACTGTCACATCACTTTCCTACATGGCCACAGATCATAGCTCCCGTAGCCCGGTCTTAGACCAGGTTTCATGGCCAGTCAAGATGCTGAAGCTTGCTACATGTATAACACAGTTATCTCTTAAAGACCGGGGTCTGTTAGTAATTCCCCTTACATAACTATTACATATGGTAGTTACTAAACCCGTGCTTTTCATTAGGCAGAATTTGCACCATCTACCCTTCCTACTACTCTTGTAACGGTTTAAATCAGTGTACATATATGAATGCAATCTCGATGGTGGTGGTGGTGACGGCGGTGACGGCGGCGGCGGCGGCTGTGGCGGCTGCTGCTGCTGGAGGAGGAGGAGGAGCAGTAGCAGCAAAAAAAAAAAAAAAAAAAAAAACTGAACAAGAGTTGTAGTAGTGTGATGAGAGAGGTGGCGTGCGCCTTAAGATCGTTACTGTGCCTCTTGCAACACGCCACTCACAACACTGCCCTGGCAGATTCGCCTCCCCTTCCCTGTTTACTTCCGCATTCAATACGACGCAAACTTTGCAGTTTACATAGAATGAACGTAAGCTACTGCCAATACACAATGTAATGAGTAGCAACCACTCGGCACCATAGCAATCAAACATCCGACATATGTTTTCCAAGAATTATTTACCTGTTTCGATACGAAACAAGTATTAACCCTAACTACGTTTAGAGCAAGGTGTTTTACCCCACATATATGGAGAAAGACCACACTAATTAGCTAGCATAACTTCCGTATAATCTAAATTAAAGAAACGTTTTAACCATACTACACTAAGATAATTCAACAAGAATAAAGGGTCGTTAGGTAAAACACATATGCAACAGTTAGGTATCTTTATTTTGAAACGTTTCGCCTACACAGTAGGCTTCTTCAGTCGAGTACAGAAAAGTTGATAGAAGCAGAAGATACTTGAAGACGATGTAATCAGTCCATCACCCTTAAAGTTTTGAGGTGGTCAGTCCCTCAGTCTGGAGAAGAGCATTGTTCCGTTGTCTGAAACAATATGAAGTTGAAGTGACAGAATCGGGCCTTATATAGTCCCAGGAGGTGAGACGTAGGTTGATTTGGGAGGGCAGGTCCTTCTCAAACCCAGCCGTTCTCACTAGTAGAGGTTGTCGAAGTAGATGGTCTGTACCAAGATACCCTTGTGTTGCAGTGTCTGACAGAATGAACATTAAAATGGTATAAAATACCGACAGATTGTTAGGTAAGACACATATGCAACAGTTAGGTATCTTTATTTTGAAACGTTTCGCCTACACAGTAGGCTTCTTCAGTCGAGTACAGAAAAGTTGATAGAAGCAGAAGATACTTGAAGACGATGTAATCAGTCCATCACCCTTAAAGTTTTGAGGTGGTCAGTCCCTCAGTCTGGAGAAGAGCATTGTTCCGTTGTCTGAAACAATATGAAGTTGAAGTGACAGAATCGGGCCTTATATAGTCCCAGGAGGTGAGACGTAGGTTGATTTGGGAGGGCAGGTCCTTCTCAAACCCAGCCGTTCTCACTAGTAGAGGTTGTCGAAGTAGATGGTCTGTACCAAGATACCCTTGTGTTGCAGTGTCTGACAGAATGAACATTAAAATGGTATAAAATACCGACAGATTGTTAGGTAAGACACATATGCAACAGTTAGGTATCTTTATTTTGAAACGTTTCGCCTACACAGTAGGCTTCTTCAGTCGAGTACAGAAAAGTTGATAGAAGCAGAAGATACTTGAAGACGATGTAATCAGTCCATCACCCTTAAAGTTTTGAGGTGGTCAGTCCCTCAGTCTGGAGAAGAGCATTGTTCCGTTGTCTGAAACAATATGAAGTTG
Organism: Cherax quadricarinatus; assembly: GCF_038502225.1. Taxonomy (NCBI): domain Eukaryota; kingdom Metazoa; phylum Arthropoda; class Malacostraca; order Decapoda; family Parastacidae; genus Cherax; species Cherax quadricarinatus. Next base: position 18,495,935 of record NC_091335.1, on the reverse strand, counting down.
AAGTGACAGAATCGGGCCTTATATAGTCCCAGGAGGTGAGACGTAGGTTGATTTGGGAGGGCAGGTCCTTCTCAAACCCAGCCGTTCTCACTAGTAGAGGTTGTCGAAGTAGATGGTCTGTACCAAGATACCCTTGTGTTGCAGTGTCTGACAGAATGAACATTAAAATGGTATAAAATACCGACAGATTGTTAGGTAAGACACATATGCAACAGTTAGGTATCTTTATTTTGAAACGTTTCGCCTACACCTAACTGTTGCATATGTGTCTTACCTAACAATCTGTCGGTATTTTATACCATTTTAATGTTCATTCTGTCAGACACTGCAACACAAGGGTATCTTGGTACAGACCATCTACTTCGACAACCTCTACTAGTGAGAACGGCTGGGTTTGAGAAGGACCTGCCCTCCCAAATCAACCTACGTCTCACCTCCTGGGACTATATAAGGCCCGATTCTGTCACTTCAACTTCATATTGTTTCAGACAACGGAACAATGCTCTTCTCCAGACTGAGGGACTGACCACCTCAAAACTTTAAGGGTGATGGACTGATTACATCGTCTTCAAGTATCTTCTGCTTCTATCAACTTTTCTGTACTCGACTGAAGAAGCCTACTGTGTAGGCGAAACGTTTCAAAATAAAGATACCTAACTGTTGCATATGTGTCTTACCTAACAATCTGTCGGTATTTTATACCATTTTAATGTTCATTCTGTCAGACACTGCAACACAAGGTTATCTTGGTACAGACCATCTACTTCGACAACCTCTACTAGTGAGAACGGCAGGGTTTGAGAAGGACCTGCCCTCCCAAATCAACCTACGTCTCACCTCCTGGGACTATATAAGGCCCGATTCTGTCACTTCAACTTCATATTGTTTCAGACAACGGAACAATGCTCTTCTCCAGACTGAGGGACTGACCACCTCAAAACTTTAAGGGTGATGGACTGATTACATCGTCTTCAAGTATCTTCTGCTTCTATCAACTTTTCTGTACTCGACTGAAGAAGCCTACTGTGTAGGCGAAACGTTTCAAAATAAAGATACCTAACTGTTGCATATGTGTCTTACCTAACAATCTGTCGGTATTTTATACCATTTTAATGTTCATTCTGTCAGACACTGCAACACAAGGGTATCTTGGTACAGACCATCTACTTCGACAACCTCTACTAGTGAGAACGGCTGGGTTTGAGAAGGACCTGCCCTCCCAAATCAACCTACGTCTCACCTCCTGGGACTATATAAGGCCCGATTCTGTCACTTCAACTTCATATTGTTTCAGACAACGGAACAATGCTCTTCTCCAGACTGAGGGACTGACCACCTCAAAACTTTAAGGGTGATGGACTGATTACATCGTCTTCAAGTATCTTCTGCTTCTATCAACTTTTCTGTACTCGACTGAAGAAGCCTACTGTGTAGGCGAAACGTTTCAAAATAAAGATACCTAACTGTTGCATATGTGTCTTACCTAACAATCTGTCGGTATTTTATACCATTTTAATGTTCATTCAAGAATAAAGGGTCAAAGACCTCTTAATGACGAATCTTAGTAAGGTCCTACTAAATGTTTCTGATCTTCTAGTGCTTACGTCAGACTACGAAGTGCATACCCCAACAGTTGGACCGATGAAGCCACTAAACAAGAGGTCTAGGTAGAGGCCGGGCCGTGAGAATAGCAGTGTAGGCCCAGTCTCTCTTAATTAAAGACGGTATTTGCCAAAAGCGCCAAAGATGATTAATCTCCATCTAAACTAGTTAAAAAAAGGGCTACTATAATTTTATTATATGTTACTGTTGAATGCACTGATATACGCTATCTTTTTAGTATATGCAATTATTGAAAAAGATCTTGACTGTAATCACAAATGTTACCAATATAAATGTACGAGTATTTATGACAACAAAATTAATGTTACATTACAGTTCCAAACACGTGAGAGAACAAGTTAATGCAAGAGTAATGTGTACGTCAAGAGTTATGGTACGAAGGAGGAGCAAGAGAACGTTAAGAAGCCATGGTCTCTGGCTGATGATTTACAAGGTAGTGTACGTGACGTAGTCAATAGCAGCGGTTGCAGCTGATAACCTCTCCCAACAACACCCACAGAGAGTTGTCCGGGACGCCAATTACTGCACGGCACGCATTTCCATCAACAGGGATCAACGCCTGTTTTGGACATCAAAACCACCATTTCTAATCCACTGAAGTTACAATACAGGAAAACTGCTAGCTAAAATAATCAAGCTTTAGGTAGAGTCGTCAAAGGGATCAATGAACATTACCCCATTGAAGGAGAATGGGAAAAAAAGTTCCTTTGAACTTTTACTGTGCCATTAGTAACCGTAGTGCAAGTACGTAGCATCACTGTTCAGCTGTCATCCTGGTTAAACCTGTATGAGTAGCCTCACCACCAGAAGGTAAACCTTGGTAACTAAGGAGGACTGGTGATGTTGGTTCGGTTACCAGAGGATGAGCTCGTGCAGTAACAAGTTGAAATACATTACTAAAGTCAGAGTGATGGTGTACAGTGTCAGTTTGGCAATCCGCTGGGAATAAGCAGCAGCATATGTATGAGGAAAGTTGGAGGCAGCGCAGGAAAGAAGCGTTCTTGCAGGAAGGAAGCTGACCAAGTGCGTAAATTTCCTGCCTGGTGAGGGACAGGGATATGGGGAGGCTAATGTTGAGCTATTACTACACTACCTCATGTAGTTTAATATATAAAGCAAAAATTAGCACTCAAGCTGCCTGAACTGTTTTTATATTCATTGCCAGTTTTGATGATGTTTTCTCCATTTCAAGCATTGCCACACTCACGGGAGCTTTATATTCTAGCTAACATACCAACAAGTATCTTATGTGAACAATGGTCAGGGCCCTAGAACCAGTAGACATGGACCTGTGATATGGTGTATTTAAGTGAAACAAGCCAAAACCTAGACACACATCTGAATGAACACAATACGGGTGCTGACGTGATAAATAATGCTCGTATACTGCACAGGCACTGTCACCTTAAGTGACGTTATGCCCGAAAATTCACGAAAGCTACTGTAATTTCTATCACAAACACACTAACACAAAACAAGGACAGCTGCATCATCATTGAGATGCTGCAGCTGCCCTTAAAATCAACATAAACCACCATAACCCACCACCACCCTCACTTCCAGCACCTGTCGAGTGAACCACCTTAATCTTGTTTATATACCCTTTGTGCACTGCTTGCATTGGCTTGAGAAAGATCCTGGTTAGCGAAACGGAGGTATAATAAAATGTCCTTATATGCATGTGCCCATTTACCTCACAATGTGCATTCCTCAGGTGGCTACCACTACTAACCACACACGCCTACCTGCGTTTACACGGACTTGACCAAACTCCTCGAGAACAAAACGTAGCTGCAATGTCTCACTAGTTGCTCTGGTGTCCTTTTACCTAACGAGATTGATATAGCCGAGTTAGACATCGTGACTCGGTCTCAGACCACGCCTCTAAAACTGAAGAGGAAATATTACAGAAAGATCAAAGTATCCCGGATCAAACTATAAGAGCAGGAACTTTAAGACTACGAAATCGAAGACTCTGGTATCCAACCTACAGTGAGATATCTCACCATTTGACTGGTTATTTGTGAACAGCTGTTTTCACTACCCGGCAGGAAAACACACCGCAGACACTACCCTAAACCTGTTTATATTCTGTCTTACTAGTGATGAAGCATAGTGAGACTTATTAAAATTCTAGCCATATATTCTAACTTTTCAGACAAGCACCAATTTCCCCGAACCCCACGTAGGAACTTGAATATGAATTATCACTTGATAATACATCGAATAATAATATACTATGCAAACATCTAATAGGTTATCATGCCATATTTTTCTAAGTATATTACATTGTAAATTCAAATTGCTTTGATGAAGGTCATTTTACTGACGTAATTTTATTACCCAAATGAAATTTATATTTCTTTTAGTTACAGTGGCCCTTTTATGTCGTTCACAAAAAAAAAAAAAACAAGATGAGAGTATGAGAGATGCACTGTGTGAAGGGATGATATGTCTCTACATTCATCCATCCTCATCTATTCCTTCCTTCCTTTCTCCCTCCCCTGTCTTGTCTCCATCTCCCCGTGTCTCTCTCCCTCTCTCATGCACGCACCCATACGTGCACTTGCACGCACGCGCGCACGCACACACCCACACACAGGTACCTCTTGCTAACCCAGAGTCCCTCTTGTACACGCCCTGGATTATTCCACCTACTCACATCTTCCTTAGTAACAGTGTAAGTTTTATTTACATTGAGGTGATAGAAACTTTTTATCACTACTTCACAAAGAAATTTCATATAATTACTGACCTAAAACAAAGATGGCGGGATTACGGGAACCTGTTGAATACTGAAAGTGAGTTTCCTAAACGTAAGCCTCAAGTAGCTACGGTGCTGAATACTATACTTACGGATTTCAATCAGCAAGAGCCTCGTTAACATGAATTATATAGTGTAGAAAATCAGCTAAATCCCATGTCAGATTTGTATCTCGCAAAAGACATTTCGACAGTAAAACCAAGTGAGAGTGAATACGATAATGGTATACAATACCGACAATTTGATAAGACACGTGCAACAGTTCGGTATCTTTATTCTGAAACGTCTGGAACAATGTTCCAGACAATGAAGCAAAATCTTCTCCAGGCTGAGGGACTGACCACCTCAAAACTACGTCTTCAAGGGTGATGGACTGATTGCATCGTCTTAACATCTCTACGGCTTTTGCTAACTCTTCTGTACACGACTGAAGAAGCCTACTATGTAGGCGAAACGTTTCGGAATAAAGTTACCTAATTGCTGCACATGTGTCTTATTTATCAAGTAAGAATGCATCAAAAATTAACCTTGTGCCAAAGTATCGGTATCGCTGGGTATCAGCTAATTTTGGTGGTATGGGTTTTAGCCGAAAACAGAGTATTGGTATAACCAAAAGTTTTGGTATCGCCCCATCCCTATCAAATATAACCATCAAGTAACATCTCTTATAGTTTATCAGAGAGATATTAATTCCTCAGCGCAAATCCTCTTCCCCACCACTCAATATTCTGTCACTGAAGTTGCTTTTCCTTAAAATATGCAA
>NC_091335.1:18453285-18485785 GCF_038502225.1 Cherax quadricarinatus | reverse complement strand
TCCTATTCTTCGCACTTCAAAAAGCCTGTCCGTAACTTATACGTCAGTCCGTCCTCGATATCATAGACTATTTCACTGCTGCAAAGGCACAGTGGCTGCCAATTTTCTCGCGGAAAAACTTATCACCTTTGTCTTTTATTTTTATTTTTTGTGTGACAACTGCTTATTTTTATGGACAAAAGGCAACCCAACCTAATCAAGAAGTTTGCTACAAACCACGCGCGAGAGGATCACACAGACGGTTATAGGAATAAAGAGGAAGGGTTACACACCTGGAAATCACATCTCTCGTAGTCATTTTCTCTTCAAAGATTATTACAGTAAGATCTTTGTCTTTTGTAATGCAACTCCATTTCCGGAGCGAGACTGCATACAAATCTATTGAGCTTTTAAATCTTCTGACATTTTTAATTTTACAACGAAACTAATTTGACAACTTCGCTTAACCTTGCTATAAATATAGCTTTATCCTCTCTATGCATTTTAATTCAGCCTAAATTTAATTAGCGTTATTTATAATCAATGTAAAATATTAATTTTTACTTCAAAAAAATATTCTATGTTAGTGAACTTGTGTGTTGCAGCCTCTATGAACCACGCGCAGTAAACAAATCCTTAAAAAAAGGGCAGTGGAAGGGGAGGGGGGGATCTGACCAGCTTCTCGGCTGCTCGTATCTGTTTCATGTTTCTAATAGGTAATCAGATGTATTTTATTCTTTGAATGGGTCAGGCTTAAGGATTTTACAATAATATTAATATTGTAATACTGCAACAACAACAACAAAAAGAATGTATTCACGTCCGCAATAGCACATTAACAAAACATTTTGACGTAGATGAATACCATAATTGTTCAGAGGAGAAGACCTTGAAGTAGTGGTTTGGGTAAAATTCCCGTTATATACCATGACAGCATCTTCAAAGATGGACTTAGGTACACGTTAAGGACACATGGTTTGTGTCAAGTCATGGGTACAGGACGATGACGTGAAGCCTCGCTGGAAATTCTGACTTAATATTAGCACTTGGGAAACAACAAACACTTAAGATACCTTGTAGTTCTTTACCTCTCAACTCCCATCGTGTGTACTGGGAAGCAAGCAGTCACCATGTCTGAGAATTTTACTGGGTGAGGACATTCACAATTTCCTCTTAATTTTTTTGATCAGCATAGGCGCTTCTGCTAATTTTAGACTTAATAACATAAATTAATTGCGATGTTACTGGTATGGTGATACCAACAAATACACGCATACACTGAGCAAGACATTTCTTAAGTAAACTTTCTGCTCCTAGTGGCTTCTTCAGGCCTAATGATGAAACCACCAGTGGAGAAAACTTTCCTTAAGAAATGCCATGATTACTATATACAAATTTATTGTAAGTTAGCTGGGACTAGGCCTCGGGTGCGATAAACCCAGGAATCGACTATTCCCCCCCACACACACGATCAGGGAAAAGGTGGGACCAGGAGCTATGTATCGACCCCTGCAACCACAAATAGGTGAGTACATGTACACACACACACACACACACACACACACACACACACACACACACACACACACACACACACACACACAGGTCGTTTGTATTTCCTACCATCATTTTGATCAGTGAAGAGCAATGTTGTTTACCAGACAAAGTCATATCGAGAAAGACTGAGTCTCCTCATTACCCTTCGGCAGTCACTTTATTTAATCACCCTTTTACAGAACAGTGACTTAACTATTTTTGTCTTAATAAAACTCGGTAACCCAAACCACTCCCTCCTGGTACACCACTTATAACTTACTGAATCAAGCAACCTATCAATAAACAAATACTTAAACTACCGGTTGATGTCAGCTTCCTCCTCACCCACTGGCAATACTCGGTCTCTTGATCACTGCTTAAGAAGTACTTAACCACTTCGCAATATGAGTATCAATGAAAATTTTACTGAAATATTAACAAAGATATGCTATATTCGATTTAATAAGACTTTAGTACAGAACACTATTACTAATAGTAGTATTATATACGTATAATTATTGCATTCATTAAATCTTGGTCGCCGGGAAATTAACAAATTATATTGGAGGGTAGTTATAAACATTTGCTCAACGCTCGAGAAAATATAGGGTATACCAAACACTGGTTAAGCGGTACACTTATGATTTAGTCTGAAACCTTTAGGGTATACCACTTGAAGCTTTACAGTTTTATTTAATCCCTCTTCAACGCCATCTCGCATATATCACACCAATGTCTTTCCCGACACCACAGTTTTTTTTTATTATGATAATGTGAAAATTTGGGACCAGGTGTTCCAGTCTTCAAGAAACTGGACAAGTATTTTCACCGGGTGCAGATCAACCAGGCTGTGATAGATATGTGGGGCAGCGGGCCTCTAGCAGCAACACCCTGGTTGAGCAGGCAAGCACAAGATGAGCCAGGCCCATGGCCGGGCTCCAGGAGTAGAAACTCTTTCGAACTCATCAAAGGTATGTATATATTATCACATCTTTCTCGCCTTCTCTCTAGGAAGTGCACATTTATAGAGCTACTTGCAATGTAAACTTACTGAGCAATACCCCTAACATACCGACCTAAGCCAAGCCGAACAAAAACTGTTCGAAGACATGTATTAAAGTCCTTTATACTTCCCGGCTGAGCTTTGAAAATTCTTGGAGCTTTATTTAGAGCAAGTTGTATCTTGCACTAATGCGCTAGTGTCTGCCTAGGGAATATTTTGCATCTTCTACCCTGAGTTATTTCAGTGTATTTTTTAAATGTAAAATATACAGCTCGCCCGAGTTCCAACGAGTATCCCCAGGTCCTTCAAATTTCTGTCTCTAATGTATAGTTAAGTTGAGTGGCTAACTTTGAGAGGTAATGGGGAGGGGGTTGAAAGATAATGGAGATAGTATGGTGGTAAACAATGGGATAAGGAGGGATGGGTTGGGAAGGTATTCATGAAATGTGTATATAATAAACCCAGAGAAAGGTAGAGAAGCCATAAACACAGAGAATGTTGTGTCAGTTTGTGACCTAAAACTGTTCAGTATTCTACCAGTACATCTCAAGAATTGCCCGAACATAAACAAAAACTTCAAAATAACACTGAACAAGTTTTTTGGGAAATGTGCGAGATCAGCCAGGTTATGAAGGCTATGTAGGCCCGAGGGCAGCAACTGTACTGTCTGATTGGTCAGGTGGTCACCAGGAAAGACTGGCCTCAGTCCGGGCTGTATATTACAATGATAGTGAAATTTGAAAGGGGAGGTAGTTTTGAAATCTGAAGAGCGTGTATATCATTCATGCTCTTGGCAATCAAAAATAGCACAAAGGCAAAAATAAATTAAAAAAATGTCTTGAATGAATAAAACACGAATACAATTACATCTAGTTAAAATAAACAGCATTAGTTAAAACTCATTAATTGTCAAAAGCCTCCAAAAGTTCTGGGAGATCCCTACAGGCACCCTAAATAATACAAACCATAATAAAAGTGAAAAGGCTAAGTTGTGCGCAAAAGGTTAAAAGGTGTTGGTCAGCCAGCTGCATGACCACCTCACGAGCTACATATTTGGAAAGTTTTAGAAACGTTTCGTTAATCAGTGCTTTATACACATTCCATTTCTATCCATCAACTTTGCATCACATTAACAACTTGCTACTGTGAAAAAGCAATTAATTCTCATAGTGGACAAATCATATCGTAAGCCCAGTAAAAGTATGCAAAGTATTTATCACATTCCATAATCTATATCCATAACTCTTTCCTTGTCATCAACATTAAGTGGCAGTAAATTTAGACAAAAGATGCTGAGTGTTTAGTAATGCAAGCACCCAGTGGGAAGTGTCACTACGCCCAGAAGAGGCTATACAATGACCGATTATCATTCAACAGAGATTAGATTTAAAGTAACGGAAAGTAAAGTTCATATATTAATGTCTGAATTAGTTGGAAAGACATGTGGGTGGCAAAGAGGTGGCTGCCACGACACAACGCCAGTGAGCGTAATCCACGACCGCTGCAGATTGGCACAAGTAAGCTCGTTCCCGTTGGTGTCGAGGGTGACAGCTTGCTTCCTAGTGAAAACTGTTCTTCTCTAGTACAGATGTGTGTTAGTAATACCATCACTGAAGCTAACCCAACTAAATAAATATTAATGTCTAGCGATGACAAGTTGCGTTAAGGTTAAAAAGAAGGGTACTGTGGCTGAGTAGAGAACAGTAACAAGAGTGGTGTTAGGAGTGGGAGCAACTTGTGTAACAAGGTAGCAGGGCCTTGAGTACGCCGTGCAGTCCTCGTCTCTCTCAAACGTTCCTTGACCCCGAGACTACTGCTGCTGCTTAATTATCTCTCTCGCTCTCGTACTTTTTTTTTTACCACTAAGTTTGTGACAGAACTAACTAGAGGAAACAACCTGCTTGACTTGGTTCTTGCCAACAAAGAATCACTAGTTAATAAGCTTGAGGTTAATGATGAGCTTGGGGAAAGCGATCACAAATCACGATTTCATGGCACTGAGAAATTACCTGGGTGGGCTAAATTGGGATGACCTGACTATGGGACAGGTCGGTAGTGTTGGGTGCCAAAATGACGTTTTTCAGAGCCTAGTCCTACCTGCCTAGACTTTTGTTCTGAATAGGGAAATTACATGTAACAAAAATGATCCCAAATGGATGAACAATAGATTAAAACATCTCACTGGTCAAAAGAGAGGCATATATAGGCATATCAAAAGAGGGGATGGGCAGTTAAGAAATCAATATATTCAATTAGAGAAAAAAAAAAAGGAATAAGAAAAGCAAAAAGGGATTACGAGGCTAAAGTCACAAGGGATTCGAAGACTAACCCAAAAGGGTTCTTTCAGGCATACAGAAGTAAGATTAGGAACAAGATAGGCCCACTTAAGAGTAACTCAAGTCAGATCACTGACAATAAGGAAATGTGTGAAATTTCCAATACTTACTTCTCCTCTGTTTTTACTCAGGGAGTTACTAGCAAAATTCCAGAAATAATAAATTATGTAGAACAGGACGATAATAAACTATGCACGACTGGGGTAACTAGTGACATGGTCCTCAGACAAAGAGAGAAATTAAAACCTAACAAATCCCCAGGCACTGATGAACTGTTTACGAAGGTTTTAAGGAATGTAAAGAGGAACTTAGCATACCATTGGCTAATCTTGTCAATACATCACTACAAACTGGCATAGTGCCAGACAATGGAAAATGGCAAATGTAATACCTATTTACAAGGCAGGTGACAGGTACTTAGCTTTGAACTATAGACCAATAAGCCTTACCTCCAATATGGCTACGAAGCAATTCGTAGCCATCTTGAAAGACATAAATTGATTAATGGATCCCAGCACAGTTTTACGAAGGGGCGTTCCTGTCTTACGAATTTACAAACTTTTTTCATTTAGGTATTTGAGGAAGATCATGGTATTGAATATGATATAGTGTGTATCTACTTTAGTAAGGCTTTCGATAGAGTTCCACATCAGAGGCTATTGAGGAAACTTAAGGCACACGGAATAGGAGAAATGTTTTCCTGGGTAGAGGCATGGTTGACAAATAGGCAGCAGAGAGTTTGCACAAATGAGGAGAAATCAGAATGGGGGCACGTCACGAGCGGTGTTCCACAGGGCAGTGTTGGGCCCCTTGTTGTTCACAATTTACATAAACGACATAGATGAGGGAATGAATAGCGACACAAATTTGCTGATGACACCAAAACAGGCCTCCCAATTCATTCTAATGATGACATTAGAGCACTCTAGGATGATTTGAATAGACTGATGCAGTGTTCGGAGAAGAGGCAGATGCAGTTTAATATAGACAAATGCAAAGTTCTAAATGTTGGACAGAAAAATAACCGTGCCACATATAAACTAAATAATGTAGATCTTAATATTCCTGATTGCGAAAAGGATTTAGTAGTTCTGGTTAGCAGTAATCTGAAACCAAGACAACAGTGCATAAGTGTTCGCAATAAAGCTAACAGAATCCTTGGCTTCATATCAAGAAGCATAAATAACAGAAGTCCTCAGGTTGTTCAACTCTATATATCCTTGGTTAGGTCTCATTTACATTATGTTGCACAGTTCTGGCCACTGTATTACAGAATGGATATAAATGCACTGGAAAACGTACATACGAGGATGACAAAGTTGATTCCATGTATCAGAAATATTCCCTATGAGGATAGACTGAGGGCTCTGAATCTGCACTCTCTAGAAAGGCGTAGAATTAGGGGGAATATGGCTGAGGTGTATAAATGGAAAACAGGAGTTAATAAAGGGGATGTAAATAGTGTGCTAAACATATCTAGCCTAGACAGAACTCGCAGCAATGGCTTTAAGATGGAAAAATTAATTTTCAGGAAGGATATAGGAAAGCACTGGTTTGGTAATAGAGTTGTGGATGACTGGAACAAACTCCCAAGTACAGTCATAGAAGCTAAGACGTTGTGTACCTTCAAAAATAGGTTAGATAAATACACGAGTGGGTTTGAGTTGGACCTGACTAGCTTGTGCTACTAGGTCTGATGCCGTGCTCCTTCCTTAAGTGAATGTGACCTACCTGACTAGGTTAAGGCATTAGCTTAAGCCGGTGGGAGAATTAGAACTGCCTCACATGGGCCAGTAGGCCTGGTGAAGTTCTTTCATATTCTTAAGGACAGTAGTTAAAGCTTTAAACAAAGGAATAAAGACAATTCTTTAAAACAGGAGCAAAACTGGTTTTATTTATAATTCACGAGTTTAGTTTGCATAACCAAGGTAAACTTTTAACAGTTGTGTTCATATTAATACTGTATAATGAAAGAATGTAAATAATTTAAAAATGAAATATTTTGAACGAGATTAGCCTAAATGAACACTGGCATCTCTGATTCTTTGTATAAAATATTACTTTAACATTTAGAGAATATTATCTATTGTTGTATTCTGATGGATATTTGTGGCCTAGTTAATATTTTACAATAAGTGTGTGAAATTACTATTATTTATGACATCTAACTGTTGTCTGCGTGTTGATGACTCCTAAGATTGATAGCGGCTCGTACTGAAGACCAGGCCACTAGACTGATAGCTCTGATGTTGATACTTGTTGCATGTAAGTCATCTTGAATAAAGGGGTCTATTAGTAATTCTCACTTGTAGGAAGGTAATTAAATAATAAATTAAATGTCCCGGGGATCGATAAAGTTGCCGTTATTAATAGAAGGTTTAAAAAAAAAAAAGACCCAGACACTTACTCCAGGAATCAAATAGTTGTAGTAAACAGGTGCAATACTGTAATGAAAGTTCCGCCAAGGACGTCCTTACATGTTAAGTAATTATAGAAGCGGTACCCAGAATGTAATTACTCCTTACGTGTACAGCCGGACTGCGTTCTTACAGGTGTACGCCTTTCTGTTGCACGCAACATGTTAATTAGATTTCACCTCTTACTTCCTTACACGAGTGGAAAAGATTTCCAGATTCAAGATTAATTAGTTGATGAATAAGAAGTTTGGTTATGCGAGGTTTAACAGTGTGAGGAACTATTATATCTAAACACAAATGATGATAAACATTGGTGCTTGGCTTGGCGCCTGCTTGCGTCTCGCAACTTGCGTAATAGTACCGCCATTAACACTATTGTAGATATATACACAACTATCATTCTGTAAAAGAGAACCTTAGGAACTTCTTATGTAATAACAGCAGTAGCGCTAGGAATTGGAAAAAATATTACTAACAATAGTACTACAAACAATAGAAGTGGTCTGAAAGGGTGGCTGGGTGCCTTAAGAACATGGACTAGTTCTATGTCTTGCTGCAGGTAAGACGGAAGATTTTAACTAAGAGCTAGTGGACTGGGCATCTCAACTCTGCCTGTGAGTGAATATACCGACATAATGACATTAGTGTCTCTATAATTAGCCCAACATTGACGATTTGCACTTAATCATGGGCTGTCAACATATCGGTATCTCTACTAAGGGTGTGCCAAAGTATGGGTGCAGGTATAGGTGGTATTGGCTAATTATGATGGTATCGGCTTAAAAGTGAGTATCGAGAGTTTGTCTACTCTCGGAGTCCGGCCTAGCGCCAGGCTCGTCTGGTGCTTGTCTGGTTAACCAGGCTGTTGTGGTTGTCGGCCCGCTGCCCCGCATATTCAATACAGCCGGTTGATCTGGCACTTGGTAGAGGTACTTGTTCAGTTTCCTCTTGAAGACTTCTACACTTGACTCAGCAGTGTTTCAGATATATTCTAAGATAATGAATAGGCTAAGACCACGGATGTTGATACAATGTTCAATTATGGTGCCCTTACTTTTCACTGGGTTTACTTTGCACTTCCTCCCATATCTCTCACCCAGTACGGCAATGTGCAGATTTAGGACAAGGCCCTCAGGTATATATTTATGAAGTCTCTCCGCTTCAGAGAGTACCTATTAAAGAGTTAAGAGGAGCTCTCAGTAATTTAAATGCTTCGTTGGCTTTATGCGGATCGTAAATACTCTATCTGTTCAAGCTCTTATATCTTTCCTGCCTTGAGTGAAGTGGTCAACATTAAACAATGAAAAGAGCCCACGTGATTTGAACTATTTCCTCTTGTTTTTTAAAGTTCTATTATCCACCTTGTCATCTTCCAGGCAGTCTTGACATTTGCCTCATTGCGTACTTTGAAAGATAAGCCGACATAATTACTCCTAGGTCTTTCATGTGTTCCCTTCATTCTATTTGATGATTCTCTAAGATTTGTATACTTTGTCCCTTTTGAGTTCTTCATTCTTTTCACATCTAAGCACCTGGAACATATCACCACTGAACGTCATGTTCTTCTTCACTGCTTAATGGAAATCACTGCTTATATCTTCCTACAATTTTTCAATCTCTTCTACAGAGATGACTTTAATGCTTGTTTTAATGTTATCAGCAAATAATGATACAAAACTTTGACGTATATTTTTATTTATGTTTGCCATGAAGAATAAGAAACAGAGGTGCCAGGACAGTGGTACGTCAGCTTTTTTTTTTTTCCCCTCGCTAATGTTGGATTTTGCTCTGTTTACTACTACTTTTTGTGTTCCGTGAGAAAGTTGAAAATCCATTTTCGTTCCTTCCCAGTTATGCCTATAACACTCATTTTGTGTGCAATCACCCCAAGATCGCATTTACTAAACGCCTTGACAAAATCCGCGTACATCACATCACCTAATCACTACCTTTGTAAATTGGGTTTGCATTGGACGAAACACACGTTTACAATAGTGAAGGTGGATATTGAATAATGAAAGTGGTAGGGAGGATTCGTTTAAGCTTCTGTAGCAATTCGAAAAGACAGACAGACACAGTGTAGTGTGTAGAGGAGAATAAGCACCTTGGCACTACAGACTCAGTACATGATAAACAGCAAAGGAATTTTTAGTAACCACGATAAAGGGTAAGAAAAATAATTTCCCTTTTTAATATCTGGTCATATTTCCATGTAATCTAACAATTCTTGGGGGTTGGTCATAATCTTTTTTTTTTTAAATCAAGTCTGTTTCTTGAATCCGGACTTTTTTAAATCCCCTCGCTCAAGCGTCATTGCTTTCATTTCATTCCAATAATTTTCGATGGAATTCAGGTCAAAGTTGCTCTCTGGCCAATGGTTAATATTGATTTCTTCTCTTGCAACCATTTCTTAACCTGTTTTGACTCGTGACATAGGGTACTGTCGTCCAAAGTGTGTGGTGCCATGAATCTTGTCTGAGGAAATGTTTCTTAAGCACATCCATCTACTGTATGTACCAACTCTCCAAATGCTGTTGGGTCGCATCCCACCCAACATCTTTCTCGGAATCAGTATATCCTACAACGTAGATTATTACTAAAGTATATAATTAATATCACAGACATGAATATGCATTTCAAGTGCGTTGTAAAGAATGTTATATATCTGTTAACATTATGCAAGATTTGCTGCAATTTAGTATGATCACTTGGTTCGATTCAGACTAGCAGGAGCTGGTATGCTCCTTGAGACCTTTTGGTGGAGTTTCCTTATCTAACCACAAGGAGGCGTCAGTCTACTGAGAACACTTGAGTTTTTAACTACCAAGTGCTTCAAATGCTCAACGAATTAATGCAAACGCCTTATGCACTCTCACCAGACGATATCAGAAACACTGCCGGGACAAGCGTAAGTCTCCAAGAGAAAACTTGACAAGTATCTCTGCCAAGTGCCAGATCAACCAAGTTGAGACGGATATGTGGGTCAGTGGGCCGCCAGCAGCAATAGCCTAGTTGGCCAGGCCCAGGACTGGGCTTCCGGAGTAAACTCTCTAAACCTATCAAGGGTACATCTACACTTTTTTTTTTAGTTCGATCAGTTTCACTTGCCTTGAAAAGTAATATAATATAATGTTGATATAATCGACATGTAGATTATACTGTTAGTATATTATGCTCTTATAACATGTTACAGCATAATCTCCGAGTATACCATTATTTATGATTATTCAATTTCAAAAAGACAAAAGGAGCCCAGTTCAACATAGGTTGGCTACGACAACATGACATTGGTTTCCTCTTAAGTTTGAACATAAGTGGATGTCGTGTCAATTTTGTATTTACTAGTGACGCACATGACGGTGATCATGGTACTAAAGAGTATTATAAATGTCTGTGATAAGCGGTCGTTAAGGTCTTTACTGCTTGCTTTTCTTAGCCACAGGAAAAGCAGATGGTGGTATTTTTCAATAATATTCAAGATGCTTGCGTGGTGATGCTGTAAGAGCGAGTGTTGCGTCCAGACTAGGTTTCATATTACTCCCACGAACAGCTTCGTATGTCTCATGTTTGGATGTATCAGGTTTGTCTACCCTTTCTCCTTACCTACCCAGTGCTTTTATTTCTTCGCCAAACTTTTGTTCGCACAATTTTCAAGAATTCTCATGAAGTAAAGGGCATTAGAATAACTAAAGTTAATCTTATACAGTGTTGACTGGGTATCTAGATGACACAATGTTGAGAGGGAAAACGACCCCCTGAGAGTATAGACAGGATGCATGGCGTCACCACTAATAAGCTTTCTATTTTAGCCTGTAGTGTTAAGGGATGTTTACTTTCATGGAATGATTTTTTACTAAACGAAATTATTACTTCTGTGTTATGACCACAACAAATATACCTATCACCAGTGTCATTATAAATACTATATAAACAGCCAGTCGATAAATTAAAAGGGAGGACCAAAAGCTGCGAATCAACCCTTGTAAAGATAACTACATTGATACAATCAAATGGGGATGCAACCAGGACAAACATTATTGATGAAATTTTACTTACTAGTGTCATGAAGTGCTTATTACGATGGAATTTATTTGCAAATAAACAAAATAATTTTGCAGGTCTATAAAGGCACCTAGTACACTGGTATGCCAGTTTATCCTGTCCACGTAAAAGATACGCGGTATTTACTCTCTATCTGGATTTAAGCCGATTTCTCCAAATATGCTATTTTGTTAGGTTCAATTAACGTAAATTTACCATCACTATCCAATTATAACAAAATTAAAAAACGGGTGTCAATGGTTCGATCCCCGGCATGGGTAGAAACGTTGGGTGTTTCTTTACACCTGCTGTCCCTGTTCACTTTGCAGTAAGTAGGTGCCTGAATGTTAGTCGATTTTGTGGGTCGCATTCTGGGGGTGGTAGTATATCTTAGATAATGCTGGGCTTTGAAATGTGCTGCAGTAGGATAGCAGCTCTTATCCTGTATACTTGACGTATAAAAAAGGCAACATCCTCACTCATCTAGAGTGCAGGAACTGTACTTTCCACCTCTAGGATTCAAGTCCAGCTAACCGGTTTTCCCTAAATCCCTTCATAAATAATACCTTGCTCACACACCAATAGCACGTCACGTCATAAAAACTACTGTCTCCACTCACCTCTATCAAACGTGCTTACACAAGTCTGTTGGAACACTTAAAACTCCTTTGTCCCTCCCTCCACCCCAGATTTATATACCCTCCTCATCCTATTTTTACCTATCCTCTCAATTTCCGAACCACCCAACAACCCCTCCTCTGCCCTTTGAATAATAATTTCGGCAACTCCACACCACACTGTCTCCAATCTCTGAATTTTCTTCACATTCTCCCTATACATTGCCCTCAAACACATCTCCACTGCCTCCAGCATCCTAGCTGCAATGTTAAAAAAACATACGTTTCTCTCATACACACCTATACCACTATATATATATATATATATATATATATATATATATATAGATATATATATATATATATATATATATATATATATATATATATATATATATATATATACACACACACACACACACACACACACACACACACACACACACACACACAGACTTTATCACCTAGGAAGGAATGGTCCCAAATCTGCACACAGAAATCACTCCCTACGAAAGTAAAAGACTGGGCTGGCGATGCAAAATGCCGCCAATACAAAGTAGGGGCGCCATTGGTACACTAAGAGAAAACACCATAAGTGTCCGGGGCCCAAAACTGTTCAACAGCCTCCCATCAAGCATTAGGGGAATTGCCAATAAACCCCTGGCTGCCTTCAAGAGAGAGCTGGACAGATACCTAAAGTCAGTGCCGGATCAGCCGGGCTGTGGCTCGTACGTCGGACTGCGTGCGGCCAGCAGTAACAGCCTAGTTGATCAGGCCCTGATCCATCGGGAGGCCTGGTCATGGACCGGGCCGCGGGGGCGTTGATCCCCGGAATAACCTCCAGGTAACCTCCAGGTAGGACTAGGAAGCTTTGGTTTTGAGCTGTTAGTCCTGAGGATCAGTGTTCTCAATTCGCCATCAGCCACTTGTACCACCTGTGTTTTGTAAAAGTACCATAAAAGGCAACAGACAAAGTTCGGAAACGCTTCGTTCGTAATGACCAACCATACCGTTTAATCTCCTTGTAAATAAGAAACACGATGGATATACTGAACTGTTTTGTGGTTATGGGCATAATTAAGCTTCCTTTCGCGGCGTTGCCTTCATGAGAACTGGCCATGGAGGCTGTGTTAAACTTCAAGAGGATATTACGATTTAACTATAGGGTTTTATAATACAGACTGGGGAGACCAATGTAAATCATTTCAACCCCTTACCGATGCGCCAAGAGGGTCTTAGTGTGTGCGCGCCTGCCTGGCGTGCCTATGACGAGGTCAGCGTGGGAGGCAGTGGTGTAGGTGTCACCTCAGTGGGCTGAAGTGAAACCAGATTCCAATCCCTCGCAATCCACTACTTGCTGGAGCCCAGGAATACCACGCCTAGTGTAAACAAGATACTATCCACACCTGATGTAGGCTCAGGGCCACGGAGCCCCAACACTTTCTCTATGTTAATGGTTTCCTGAATCATCGCCCCAGCTGCCTGGTCTCAGGTCAGAAGTCATGAATTGAAAAGAAAGTTTGACTAGATTAAGAATTCAGAAACGTGAAGGAAAATGTAAATATATGATAAATCTAATCAGAAGTTGCTGAGCTTCACGTGCCATTTTACCTGTTCATGATACAAATTAAAAAAAATAAATAAAGACTAGCAATCTTATCAGTGCAAAAGTTTTCGCAGTGAATTGTCAGTGATATGAATGGACAGCAGTACAGCATGTTAGTAGACACTCAGCATTAACCAGGAGCGTGAAGAACCACGCACCAAATAGACTCAAGGCCGAGACCGAGCCTGCCCACCTACTTCTATGATGTAGCGTCATCAGTCACCAAATTTGCACCACACCCGGGTGTACGCTCAGGGCTAATCAACTAGTGCCAAAAACTATATACCAAGTATTTTAACTCTCTTTTTGCTTAAAACCCACAAGTTCATATATTACTTCTAAAGCATTACCTCGGAGCCAATTAAATATTCACTAATTTTTCGCCTTGACCAAAGCCAAATATTTGTGGGTTCTACTATGTACATACCCGGCGATGGTTCAGAGGATCGTCGTCCCCACGGCCTATACACTTAACCAATCTTAATTGGTCTCATTCATCAGCTTATAGCTGGAGTCTGACGTATGCATCATAACGCAGCTGATTAGGAACATGTAGGAACTTCTCATGACGGTTCAGGATCTGAAGGCCATTTACTTTATACCTGAATGGTGTGATAAAGCCTTAGACCCTTTATTGTTTAGTTGTCACTTACGTACATAGTGCAACCTGGCTTTTTGTGGACGTAGCAGAAAAGTGGTAAAAAGACTTACAGCAACAGGAGAACTTTATTAGCAAGAAGTTTCACCTATATGAGGCTTGATCAAGTATGTCAGATACGTCATCATGTAGGTGAACCGTTGTACTAACAGAGGTCTCTTTGTTGTATTTGTCTTTTTTATCAATCTTGTTTTTCATTTTAAGGTATTTTTGCAGCTTTAGGCTTTCCCAATAATCCTGGGAATTCAAAGAATTGATATGGGCAGTGAAAGTTATGCAGTTCCCTTTGCCATGGTTTTATCAGCATAAATTACAAGTACCCTACACAGCACACGCTTGACAGTTGTTTTAAAAGTTCTTATTGAGAATCGCTTTCCTTACAGTTGAGTGAAATTGGTATAACAGTTCCATAAAAATAATTAAGAAAAAAAAAAGCAGAGAAACTGAGAGAACTAGGAAAAAAATGATTAATGTCAAAATATGCCGTTGCTCGCTAGTCTGAAAGTGTTGTCAATAATTAATGTTTTTTTACACCTTAACAAATAAAATGGAGAACACTGAAATCAGCCTAACGGCACAGTCAAAAAGTATCGAGCGAGAGCACCTAACCAATACCTCTTTTCGTTCTGTGATCTTCAAGTCTCTCTCGGTCTATACTTGAGGAGTCAGCACTGATCTGTTTCCAACCTGCATCGTTTTCTTTCGTTTCTTGAGTCTGAGAAAATTACTTCCTACCTACCAAAGAGAGAGACTCAGAAGACAGAGCAAATTACCCATAATAATAAGCAGGAGTGCGGTAAGCACACTGAGGTATAACTTAGTAAGTGTAGAGGGTGGAAGTGTTGAGGCCATCAACTAACACGCCCTCTCTGAATGGGCAGCAGTGGTGGTGACCCCGTAATCAACTACAGGTAACCTACATGTATTTAGCAACAAACTATTATATTCAAGAAAATCTCACTAAACAGTTAATTTCATGAAGGAAATTATTTATTTGTTAATAGTAAATATTTTATGCTGAAATTATTTGTTGGAAACACCCTAGTGACGATTTGTATAGGACTGTTGGGGTCTGATGTGATGCAGGTATGAATTTCCATTAGGACTGTCATCAGCTGAAGTGTCCGACGCCACTAACTTCACTACTAGACCATCGTTCTTTGCATTATTAAATTCAGAAATAATGCACTAAACCTGAGTCATACAGCTCATTATAGCGGAGGGTTACTAGCATCAGGGTAGACTTAAATAGTGCGTTCTTTAAATGTATAGTGAGAGTGAGTGTGTGTGCTTAGGATTAGCAAGAACCCATTTAAAATTAAATCTCTTCTAAAATTCTCTTATACCTTGAATGATGTATTTTTTCCATTTTCGTTAATGTAAAAATTAATAATTTTGTATCAAAAGAATCTTAGAAAACTTTCCTAATCTTATCATAACAAGCTAAATTTAATTTAGCCTAATCCGACTAAATATATTTTAGATAAGTTTACATTAATTTAATAATAAACAATGAAATATATTTTTTTCGTTAGGTTCAGAACGATTTTTGCGAAATTACTGCACACACGCATTTTCGTTTGCCTCATTCGGCAAGAAGTGCGTTGCTATTTAAGCCAAAATAGCAAGTTTTACCTATTCGGGAACACACACACAAACACACAAAATGTGCGCGCACACGTGCACACTCACGCACACGCCTTGAGGAACAAGAATAATGAGCAGCTCCACTCATCTATGAATGAGCATAACACCACGATGATATTTTGGAAGTTTCAAAAGTCAGGCATAATTTCTCATGATAATCCAAACTCTATGAAGAAACTTTGTCTGCCCCAAAGGTGTAGAATATCTCCAGTACAAAGGGATCAATGACTACACTAAGAGAAATAGAGTAAAGGCTCTACGACTTTTCAATACCCACCCTCCATACCGAAGGTCATCAACAGAGGCCTGATCTGAAACCTGGACGCAGGGGCAATGACCCCTGAAAACGATCCCTTTCCCTCCTGAAATCGACATCAGGTAGGCCCATCATTGACTATGTTTTCATGGTTGAGGCCGTGTAGCCCCACCTAATGAAGTATATAAAAAAAAGGAAATCTTCGATTTAAATAGGAGCTTGAGTCACTGAAGGAACTGAACCTGACGGCACTGGAGAAGCGAAGGACTTCAGTGAACATGATTTCGAAGCACAACTTAAGAATTTGATAGGTATACCTGTGATCGGTTTCGAGAATTAATCTATTGTTACTAGTCAAAGTGACAGACCGGCCCCATATCAGAATGACTGATGACTTGATATATCAAGCTATTAATGCTTTGAGCAGAGTCCAACGTAGATATCACAGCCTGACTGATCATGAACTGGCTTGAGACAAGCCAATCAGATGCTATAAAGTTCTTTTTTCGTCTCGTGGTTGTAGAAAAATTAAAATAAATGTGAGACAACATCCTTACCCAGTTTCAAGATTAGTTATGAAGGTTTCAGAGAACAGGAATCTGTAATACCATTCAATAATAGGGGAGGGAAGGGGGAGGGGGGCAAGAGCTAAATGAATCAACGTCCACAAATAAATCGGTAACATACAAGCTAGCGTAAAACAAGAAAATTATAGGACATATTGCAAGGAAGGCACATCATAGACGCCAGGCAGCAAGCAAGACCCATGGTGCGTTTACAAATATGGAAAGTGTTGTACTGACCCGGACTTTTAAAACACCCACGCCACACTCATGCCTTGCAGCTTATATATAAATACTAAGAAAATAAACAATGGCCATTTATAGTCTAGAGAGCCACGCCTGTTCCTTCCTTCTCATACACTTTATTTCTCTCAATAACTGACACATGCTGAAGTAAAAAAAATATTGGAGAGAAGAGATGGTGTATCTCTAACTGGTGAATGGCGCCTCAGTCGTATTTGGTTGGTGATGAAGATAGTGGCCTCCAACTGCGCCCCTGTACACCCAATGAAGCTACAATTTCTAATCCTTGTGTGGTATTATGAATGTTGCTACCTCTCCCCCCTCCCCCACATACACATACGCGCGCTATTATCACAATTTGTACCAGGAGATTCTTGCACTATGAACGGGTGCACAACTGTAGCCCGACTTGCATCCTCAAGGAAGAATACGCAAGGAAAGCTTTCCTACCTCTTTAAATAGATGTGTTAACAATACATCAAATATCCAAATATTGATTGATAAAAAATGAGTAACTACTCGGACAGAAAACAATATAACAGGTAAAAATATCTGTATATTTAAGCCTCAGAAATTCTCTGACCTTCAAAAAGTTCAATTCTGACTCAAAATCGTAACATGGCAAGGTGAATAAGAAACAACTGATTCATACTTCAAACTGTAATCGAATCAATATCTATACTAGACATCAAAAAAAATCACTAAATCAAATAGCTTTTTCAACATTAAAAAAAGAATCCCAAGATTTCTTCCAAAAAGCGTTTTTCTTCATTCTGAAAATCAGATTGAACCAAGGGAAGCCAGTAAGAGGTGAGGGAGGCCGTAAGGCCAGGAGGGAGGGAGGGAGGGAGGGAGGGAGGGAGGGAGGCCGTAAGGCAGAGCGGGAGGAAGGCGGGGCGTGACTCAACATAATATACTAGCTACCACACCTGCCACCCACCTGGGATAAAGCTTTACCTCCATCACTTTCATTCTTCGTCTACCTGCGTCACCTCATTCTGCGTTTACCTCTACCCTTTCGTCGTGTGTGTAATCAGTAGTTCAGGCATTTACAACCTTTTATTTCCACTAAAGTATAATCACTAAAGTATAATCACTAAAAATTTAAAACTAACCATCCACGGTGTAACCAGAACAATTGGTAACCTCACAGTAACTGGTTACTCTCAGTAACCATAACTACCTACGCCCAGGTTACCAGTTGTCGTCCTACCTGCTGTTAACTCCGGAGATCATCGCCAACACGGCCCACCGGTCCTAGATCAGGCCTCCTAGTTGATGGCCTGATCAATTTCCCTTGCAACCTTTTGCAACACCCACGGCACATGTGCTGGCATTAACAAAATTTAAAAGTAAGGACATACAAGATGTAGATCAATGGTTCAGAGAACCGACACGCTGATAAATTAGACACATGTGCAACTCTTGGGTATCTTTATTGAGGAAACGTGTCGGTTCTCTGAACCACTGATCTACAATCCTGTCAGACACTGCAACTTCTTGGGATCTTAATACTTGGGAATTCTTCGCTTGCCTAACCCTTGGGCACGACCTATTTCCACAATGAACAAATGTGACACCACCTATAACTGCTGCACCTCTCCTGCCTACGGTTTATAAGCTCCTCCTCCGCACTTATGCCGTATTCTATTCAAGATTGATGGACTGACCACATCGACTCAAGGCTGAGGGACTGATTACCTCGTTCTCATCCTGTTCAAGATTCTCCTTTGTATGGACTGATGAAGCCACTGTGTGGCGAAAAGTTTCCTCAATAAAGATACCCAAGAGCTGCACGTGTGTCTAATTTATCCACATACAAGATGTGCCTGGATTAACAAGATTATGGTTTATCACAAGTCGACACATTAAACCCCAATAGAATTGGACAAAATTAAAGACAGTCCTTCAAAAGTAGTTTTACGGAAAATCTAAGAAAGGGGGTAAGGAAAGGAGCAAGAAGACTTGAAAGAACTATAGAACAAATACACCCGCAGAAAACCGATAAGCAAGAGAACCAGAAATACGGAAAAATATGAAGGGAAGCTAAAAAAAAAATGAAAATGATACGACATCAAAGGACAAACCAGATCCAAAGTTACTCTACAACCACATAAACAGACTAATGTAAAGAATCGAGTGATAATGTCGGACGAAGAGGATGGGACGCTGACAAGGAACTGCAGTATACATAGAGCTTAGCAAAATATTCGAAGATGTCTTTACTGAAGAAAGCGAGAGTTGCCAGAAGGCTCTGAAGTCAGACCAGATTAACAGGTATTAGAAAGCATCAGAAAAAAAACAAGTGGTGAAACTACTAAGTGAGAATGCTGAAACAAAAGCAATAGGGTCAAATGACATATTTCCACGAGTGCTGAAAAGAGCAGAACCACGATGTCACCCAAGAGCAAAGGCGATTCACCAATCTCTTTACTCGGGACAAATGCCAGAAAATTGGGAAAAGCAAATGCTTTTCCGAATATAAAAATGAGGGCCAGACAAAATGCAAAGAGTTACAAGTCAGCATCTGTAACGTGCATACTATCAGAAGTTCTGGAGAAGATAGCAAGGAAAAATATATTGGAACACTTGCGGATTCTTTACAGAAAACCAGCACAGATTTAGGGACGGAAAATCTTACAGGACAATCACAGAGATGAAAGAAGACGGGCTGGGCGGTCTGCATCTTCTTGGATTGCAGTAAACCATCTGATATAATACTACACATGAGATTTGCCCAGAAATTATAGAAATTTGAAGTGCTCCAGTAGGGAGGAGTGTAACAATAAGGGATGAAACATCTGAATAAAGTTCCACAAGGATCAGTACTACGACCGCTGCCGTTCCTAATATACATGAACGGCCTGCCTGGGGAGGAATGAGTGCTGCATTGCTGCTGTATGTGGATGGTGTAAAACTAATGGGAAGAGTAAGAACAGAAGAATACAACGATAAACTTCGGAGAGGCCTCAAGTGACTACAGATGTAGTCAAACAAGCGGCTCGTCGAAGTACAAATGCAAAGTCATGCGAAAAGGAATATATGACAAGACAAACTGTACAACATGGGGTAAGAGAAACTGAAAATTTAGTGAAAATAACCTGGAAGCAAATATAATATTTAGCATATGGTCAGAAATACATATAAACCATAATGGTGTTAGTTACAAATTCAAGATTAGCAAGACTCAGAATAGCTATCAGGAACTTGAATAAAGAATGTTTCAGAGCCTTATATACGATATACATACGTGTATGTGTGTGTGTGTGTGTGTGTATATATATATATATATATATATATATATATATATATATATATATATATATATATATATATATATATATGTATATATATATATGTATATATATATATATATATATATATATATATATATATATATATATATATATATATATATATATATATATATATATAATTACGCCAATTTGAGAGTATGCTGTCCCAGCATGGAGCCCACACCTGATAAAACATGTGAAGCGCCTCGAAAATGTCCATAGGTTTGCAACCAGGCTAGCACAAGAATTGAAAGGAATGCATTAAAGGTACTTTAACATAGGCTAACAAAGTTATTGAATCTGTGGGTACCGTATATACCAAGTGATGGGAACTTACAGCTTTGGAGGAAGCCAGCAGGATCAATGAAAACCACACAATTTAATTCGGCAAAGCGACAATCTTAGGAAGGGGTGCGTGCACGATACAATAGAAGCGGCTAATAAATACATCAACAACCAATAATCCCAGATTCGCCACTAGTAATCACTTAAGTGAGATTCTGTGGTACTTTTAAGACGCTGTGACATTGCTGGCAACTTGTTCTCTAGGGCCAGGTCGTGCTGTCAACTTCAAGAGCGCGCGCACCTTAGGTATTAGTACTAAGCCTCTACTGAAATTCTGCCACTAGCTACAGTCATTATTGCAATGCTGTGCGTATACTCGAAGGAAAGGAGTAAAGCACGTGACTAAACACAATATAACATATCTAAGTGTGATTGGTGTCCCTGGTACCCGAACGACTGGCGCATGGAATGTTTTTTACCTGTTGTTGATTCTGGGTATCATGACCTTCCCCACTGCCTGGTCTCAAACCAGGTTTCCTGGATGATAACCTGATAATGTTTTGTAGGTGAATGACTACAGTGTATGGTAGGTTCTGTAACACTATGGTCTGTTAAAACGTTTCAGTCAATTCATAACAATGGCTAGAGATTTTGATGGATGGAGGAGACTGGGTGACTTAAGAAGTATAGGTTAAGAGAAAAGGGTAACGAGCTATGTAGTGTCCTATGAAAGAGATGCAGTTCAAGTTGAGATGACTGCCCCAACTTCTGGGTAATGCTACTAGAATACCTATTGATGGTTACTGGGATCATCCTATCGTCGGGGTATCAAACCAGGCCTCCTGGCTGTCTGCCTGGTCAGTTAGGCTATTGTTACTTTAGGAAAGCAGTTCGACTTAACCATCATAACCTGGTTGACCGGTAACGGTCTGATGGAACTATTCAAGTTCAATTTTGAAGTAAGTTTTGAGACAACTGGCAATATCCCTTATATTTGAAGGGTATTAAAATTTGGGACTCCCTCATACACATGAAGTTCTCCTTGTTGTACTTATTGTTCTGATGCTTAACTTTGTGGGGGCCTCTTAACTGTGTTCACCATGTTACCATGCCTCCCGCTCTAAGTTGTAGTTTCATTGTTCAGACTTGCAGCTTGAGAGACTGTGCAATAAGAGCCCCTCTTAAGAATTAGCAGATCTGGATTTAACCTAAGTGTAAAGGGACCAAGGCTTTCCAACAACTTCCCTTCTTACAGACCCCTGGCTGTGTTCAAGAGAGAAATTGCAAGTCCATGAAGTCAGCTCCTATAAGTCCGGCTGTGATGCCTATCTTGAACCGAGTGCTGTTAGCACCAACAGCCTGGTTCATCAGGCCATCAACCAGGAAGCCTGGTCAGGGACAGGTTGGTGGGGAATGGGGACGGAGCCCAGCAAATAATCCCAGAATGGACAACAGGTAGGCGGTAGTTCTTTCAGCGTATTTAAGTTGAAGACTGTGATTTATCATTCTCGCCAGGGCTTTAGGATTACAATTTGAGGGCTTTCGAGCGTTCCCAAAAATTTAGAGGTAGCGAACGGTAACTGCCCATTCTCTTGAGCTGCAATTTCCCCTGCCTTCAATGGGACTTAGTGTGGGAAAGGTCACTTAGGTACAGTTCACGACATTGAAGGAATTTCTTCGCCAAGAGCGGCTTCATCAGTCCTAAGCTAATGACTGGTCAAACTATAGGTGGCGAAATGTTTCCTTTAATAAACGTCTTGAACTGCACATAAAGTGTCCTTATCCACAGCATGTTTGTATCACTATAATATTTACAACCAAGACTGTTAGTGAATAATAAATCCAGTCTACCTAGCACCTGCTATGACTTACTACCTGTGCTCGGGAACTGAGTGCTAGTAACGACACTGACTTAAGTTACCCCAGCAACCATACTTACATGTCATCAACAAGTGAACTTTTAGTGATAAGTACAATAAAAGGTCCACATTACTGCTTACAAATTACTAAAAGAGAAAAATAATTTCATATGAAACCAAGATGTATCTTACCTACACTTACCTAATGTTCCTGAAACTACATGAATGCCAAGTTATTATTATTTCCCGAAAATATAACCCAGTAATCACCAAGAGTTTATGTGGTGCTTGCATGCTGAATAATAGCTCTGCAGTACGTAACTATGCAGTCACCTTGATTAAGTTAACAATTGTGGTTCTTTGTCAATCCTGGGGTAGTGAGGACAGACGGACCAACGCACGCAAAGTCTCACCGACCACCATTAAGTTGGACTACCATGGAACGCAATGTTTTCTACCTACCATAGAGCACAAGAATGTTTTATACTTACCATGAAGCACAAGAATATTGTCTACTTGCCATGGAGCACAATAATACTGTCTACTTACCATGGAGCACAAGAATGTTGTCTACTTACCATGGAGCACAAGAATGTTGTCTACTTACCATGGAGCACAAGAATGTTGTCTACTTACCATGGAGCACAAGAATGTTGTCTACTTACCATGGAGCACAAGAATGTTGTCTACTTACCATGGAGCACAAGAATGTTGTCTACTTACCATGGAGCACAAGAATGTTGTCTACTTACCATGGAGCACAAGAATGTTGTCTACTTACCATGGAGCACAAGAATGTTGTCTACTTACCATGGAGCACAAGAATGTTGTCTACTTACCATGGAGCACAAGAATGTTGTCTACTTACCATGGAGCACAAGAATGTTGTCTACTTACCATGGAGCACAAGAATGTTGTCTACTTACCATGGAGCACAAGAATGTTGTCTACTTACCATGGAGCACAAGAATGTTGTCTACTTACCATGGAGCACAAGAATGTTGTCTACTTACCATGGAGCACAAGAATGTTGTCTACTTACCATGGAGCACAAGAATGTTGTCTACTTACCATGGAGCACAAGAATGTTGTCTACTTACCATGGAGCACAAGAATGTTGTCTACTTACCATGGAGCACAAGAATGTTGTCTACTTACCATGGAGCACAAGAATGTTGTCTACTTACCATGGAGCACAAGAATGTTGTCTACTTACCATGGAGCACAAGAATGTTGTCTACTTACCATGGAGCACAAGAATGTTGTCTACTTACCATGGAGCACAAGAATGTTGTCTACTTACCATGGAGCACAAGAATGTTGTCTACTTACCATGGAGCACAAGAATGTTGTCTACTTACCATGGAGCACAAGAATGTTGTCTACTTACCATGGAGCACAAGAATGTTGTCTACTTACCATGGAGCACAATAATGCTGTCTACTTACCATGGAGCACAAGAATGTTGTCTACTTACCATGGAGCACAAGAATGTTGTCTACTTACCATGGAGCACAAGAATGTTGTCTACTTACCATGGAGCACAAGAATGTTGTCTACTTACCATGGAGCACAAGAATGTTGTCTACTTACCATGGAGCACAAGAATGTTGTCTACTTACCATGGAGCACAAGAATGTTGTCTACTTACCATGGAGCACAAGAATGTTGTCTACTTACCATGGAGCACAAGAATGTTGTCTACTTACCATGGAGCACAATAATGTTGTCTACTTACCATGGAGCACAAGAATGTTGTCTACTTACCATGGAGCACAAGAATGTTGTCTACTTACCATGGAGCACAAGAATGTTGTCTACTTACCATGGAGCACAAGAATGTTGTCTACTTACCATGGAGCACAAGAATGTTGTCTACTTACCATGGAGCACAAGAATGTTGTCTACTTACCATGGAGCACAAGAATGTTGTCTACTTACCATGGAGCACAAGAATGTTGTCTACTTACCATGGAGCACAAGAATGTTGTCTACTTACCATGGAGCACAAGAATGTTGTCTACTTACCATGGAGCACAAGAATGTTGTCTACTTACCATGGAGCACAAGAATGTTGTCTACTTACCATGGAGCACAAGAATGTTGTCTACTTACCATGGAGCACAAGAATGTTGTCTACTTACCATGGAGCACAAGAATGTTGTCTACTTACCATGGAGCACAAGAATGTTGTCTACTTACCATGGAGCACAAGAATGTTGTCTACTTACCATGGAGCACAAGAATGTTGTCTACTTACCATGGAGCACAAGAATGTTGTCTACTTACCATGGAGCACAAGAATGTTGTCTACTTACCATGGAGCACAAGAATGTTGTCTACTTACCATGGAGCACAAGAATGTTGTCTACTTACCATGGAGCACAAGAATGTTGTCTACCTACCATGGAGCACAAGAATGTTGTCTACTTAGCTGAAGTTACCAAGACACACAAAACAACCTAAACCTTCATTATAACGGCATGTCGTTAAATGAAAGCGTTACCAAGTTAATCAAAGCCACCTCGTCTGCTGAAGATTGAAAAAGAGGGTCTGGGGTCATGTGATTTAGCCTGCTGCCTGGATGACATGAGGTGGTGAATTAGACACAGATGCAACATCTGGGTATCTTTATTCATAAAGTTTCGCAAACCAGTGGCTTTATCAGTACAACAGATGGACATAAACGTTAAAGTGTTAAAGAGGTAACTAGTCCCTCAGCCTCCAAAAACTTTAGTTCGACAAACCTAAGGTACTAATTACCTCTTCTTATACAATCTTCCCTTAATGTCTTCGTAATGTACTGAAAAAAAGCCACTGGTTGGCGAAACGTCTACACAAAGATACCCTGAAGCTGCACACGCGTCTAAGTCATCACGTTGCCAGTACTGTATGTTACTAATATAATGATGACATGAGGTACTGGCCCATGACAGTACTTCCAGAGTGGTTCAGCGAAGGCCAATGGGTCTTACTTCATTCTACACGGTTATTGTTGATTTTGATGAAGGTCGCTACTAGGCTCAATCATCGTATAAGAAGAGATGGGCTTTGTCAAGCTCTATATGCTGTGCATTCCCGTTACTACACACGCACTTTTAGTGTTGTGTTTATTCTCCTGAATTTAATAAAGCACTGGAGTGAAACGTAATAATGGCTACAACTGTTTCATGTGTCATTGTTATCAACTTGGCAGCTTGTTGCCTCTTCTACCCACTAACCTGCGGATGCGGACTGCTACCCGGTCATAAGTACCTGCAAAAAGGATTAACTTTATTAAAAACAGAATAATTCAAGCAAAACCTAGCAATGTCATCGTCTGGGACTCCCGTACGTGAATATATAAACTATTACACACACACACACCTTATTCGGCAAGAAGAGAGTTTCTATTTAAGCCAAAATCGCAAGTTTTACTTATTCGGCACGACACACACAAATATATAATATATATATATATATATATATATATATATATATATATATATATATATATATATATATATATATATATATATATATATATATATATATATATATATATATATATATATATACACACACACACACACGACATTTATATTTACATCAGAGGAAGGCACGCGGCCTGCATTACCTTTCTGGGCCGTTACATTGATTAGCTACAACAATAGACTGTTTGTTCTGGGGTTATTCGTTAATTTGACAAGATTTTACGAAATGATATGCCTAGATACACGTACGTACTTACCAATGTGTGTTTGTGAGGGCCAATTCCTGTCTCGAGGCCCTGCCTTAAGCTCTGTTTCCAGTATTACTGGTTTCTGGACTGAGCCCTAGCTTGCAGTCTAAACTGCGTATGGAGTTCTCCGCCAGTTCTATATATAGTTCCTTCCTCTTCCCTACCACCCTCCCACTGAAAAAAGTACTCCCTATATGACTAGTGTTTATATTTACATGCCAAAGGGGAGTCGTCGGTGGTGGTCGCGACACAAGTTAGGGTAGTGGGGGGAAAAAAAAAGCATGGAACGACTACCAGCCTCTCACGCTCCAACAACTTTAATTGATTTCTTGTTTGTGTGGTACTACACAACTCGACTTTAAAGCTTTTTTAAGTTTATCAACAACTATAGACTTGTAGTGCCAATGCCACAATGGACATACCTTGAGCGGTTGAGAGGGTTGTTCTACCCTCTAAGACAGGCCTTTCACCAGGCTTCCTTGTTGATTGCCTGTTCAACTAGTAGGCAATCAACTGATTTAGTTTTCTTAGTGCAAGAGAATTTTAAAAAGATATTTCTCTGATTACATACTATTTTCTACCTCTGAAAACAGACTATAAAACACTGTCATTAACGTGTTGTGTCAACTTTTTAAAGATTGCATGATGGAAAAAATCCATATACTCGTGTAACTGTACCGTATAAATAGAACAGAAATCCTCTCGAGAACCCCATTCGGTTTTGTTGCATGTAAAAGAGCATGAATGTGGTAGTACAATGAGTGTGGTACCACAGTGTTGGTGAGGAGGGTGTGTTGTTCACCATGTGATAGCAGGCTTCACTTAAGTGTTTACACTGGCCCTCTCACCTCCCAGTCACTAAACGAGAAACAGTGTGTCGCCTCGTCCACCATGTATATTTTGTACATAATTTTCTATACGAATTCGAATTTTATTTCATTTTGTGTTTGCAGTGTGTATAATTTTGAATATAATTTATTTTAACTCATTTAAAATTTTATACACAATTTTGAATTTTTGCATACAATTCTCGTGCAAGAGTTATTAGCTTCGGCTAATATCGCGCAAGTTTACTACTGAATTTTCCACCTCAATTTTCAATACTCCTGACGAAGCACTGGGGAGGGTGCAATAGGCTTTGAGCTGCTATCTAACCCCCTCCTCTTACTTATTTGACCGCTGGTTTGTGACTGTTTCCATTAGTTTATGTATTCGAGCTAAATCGTAATAGACAACTGCCAATGAGTGAACAGAAGAATAGAAGGGGATTGGAACCGTGGTCCTGAATGATAGAGCGCTGGACCTGCTACCATTCAGGATCATGGTTTGAATCCCCAACCATTCTACTATTCATATATATATTATATATATTATACACACACACACACACACTATATATATATATATATATATATATATATATATATATATATATATATATATATATATATATATATATAGTGGTCCCACGCTTTTCGTAGTTCCCGGCAATCGTAAAATTCGCCAATCATAGGGGTATTTTCGTATAAACATGGACTCGCTTTTCATAGGTTGACTCGCGAGTCGTAGTTCGTCCGGGACGCGTACCCACGGCGTGAGCCAGGGCGGCAGCCAGTCTGGCATTTTTTACCAGTGAGCGAAGGTCCCCTCACGTGCTCCAGCGAAATATTTCATAATATTCCATTTATTTTAGCGCTTGCAAGTACTAAATAAGCTACCATGGCTCCAAAGAAAGCTCCTAGTGCCAAGCCTGTGGTAAAGGTGAGAAATACGATTGAATTTAAGAAAACCATCATTGAACAATATGAAAGTGGTACAAGTGTGACCGAACTGTCCAGGATGTATAAGAAACCCTACACAACCTTTTCTTATTAATTTTTACATTAACATAAATGAAAAAAAATATATCCTTAAACGTATAAGAGAAAATTTTAGAAAGAACTTAATTTTAAACGAGTTCTTGCTTATTGGCCAGTTTTACCTATTCGGCACGACATACATAATACCCCCCCACACACAAACCAGTGACCATCTAATGACGCTAGGCTGTTTAAATGTCATCAATTAATATCTATAATTCACTGAGCACTGTACTGCACACTATTTGTTACTCATAAAAAGAGGTTTGCTTGGTGCAAACTACTGAACAATATGTGGCACCGAGGCAGGAAACCTTGCCAGAGTGGGTGGGTATCCATGACCGTCCTTGTCCACCACCTTACCTGTGTTTTGTGTTCACTCGTGTGTGCACCATCCAGGTCGTAACATCGACGGAAAGGGAAAGAGTGCTGGCGTTAAAGGTGGCTTTCCTTGTCGCCGCCAAGCCCGCCTTCATGCACACACGAGTCAGATTTACAGCGAATTACGACACGAGTGTGACTTACATATTTAGACCGGCGTTACTACTGTTAAACACACAAGAATTTTAGTTGATACACATTAACGTAAAATAAATTAAAATTGATCAAGCCTAAAGTGATTTACTATTGAATGGTCTCTGCAGAACCTTCAAAAAACACGTTAGAAAAAGCTCAATACCTGAAGGACGGGTTGAAGCAGCACGCCTGCCCACCAGGTCTTGCTCTTCATTCATACACCTGGCTGTTTCTTTAGTGATTCTCCTTCTCCATTAATCTTGAGGCAACTAGTTTTAATGTGATACCAAATTCTAGAGCGGTACTCAAAGTATCAATCATCACTATTTAGTCATATGAATCATTACAATGCGATCTATTTAGTGTTTTACTCGTCAGGATGATCACCCACCAACACTATCATTACGTACAACTACACACTTGAAATAATAGTACGTTACACCATGGCCAGTAATAGAAACATCGCCACACGATATCATAAGGTGTCAAGTAGTCAAAATTTCATCCACACGATACCCATAAGGTGCCAAGTAGCCAAAATTTCATCCCCACGATACCCATAAAGGTCCCAAGTAGCCAAAATTTCATCCACACGATACCCATAAGGTGCCAAGTAGCCAAAATTTCATCCACACGATACCCATAAGGTGCCAAGTAGCCAAAATCCCATCCATATGATACCAATAGGGTATCAAATAGCCAAAATTCTATATTACAATTGTACACCACTCGGTTCAAAACCGAAGAAACCTAGGAGCGATGCCCAGACAGGACAAAGGCAAATCTTATTGTACCCGCTGCCCCTGTTCACCTAGCAGTAAATAAGTATATGTACAGTTGTGGGTAGGATCCTGGAAGATGGCGGCATACCCCCAGATATGGTTGGGCTGTGAAATTTGGACAATACCTCTTAATCTGTAAAATCTGCCGTGTAAAAAAAATGTTTTAACTATACGTCTGTGACTTTTTTCTAATTTCTCTAAAGAAATTAAAAGTAGGATAATGTTAAATACAATTTAGCACATATAATGTACTCATGCCAAATTTCAGTGTCCCTTTGATATGTGGACTGGTCACAGATGAGACACCAGACAATAAAAGTGATGGTAGGCCAGTCACATGTTACTTGCCATGCTCTCAAATCTACATAAACAGTGGCAGTGTGTGAAGAAGGCAGTCAGATGTGAGGAGTTTAAGGCAACGAGGAGTATGTAAGAAGGCAGTGAGGTGTGTGTGTGAAGGTAAGTAAGGCAGTGAGGTGTGGTGAAGGTAAGGCAGTGAGGTGTGGTGAAGGTAAGGCAGTGAGGTGCGTGTGGTGAAGGCGAGTACGGCAATGAGGATTGTATGGTGAAGTTAAGGCAGTGAGGAATGTATGGTGAAGGTAAGGCAGTGAGGTACGTGTGGTGAAGGTAAGGCAATGAGGTGCGTGTGAAGGTGAGTACGGCAGCGAGGAGTGTATGGTGAAGGTAAGGCAGTGAGGAGTGTATGGTGAAGGTAAGGCAGTGAGGAGTGTATGGCGAAGGTAAGGCAGTGAGGTGTGGTGAAGGTAAGGCAGTGAGGTGTGGTAAAGGTAAGGCAGTGAGGTGTGAAGGTAAGGCAGTGAGGTGTGGTGAAGGTAAGGCAGTGAGGAGTGTATGGTGAAGGCAAGGCAGTGAGGAGTGTATGGTGAAGGTGAGGCAATGTGGAGTGTATGGCAAAGGTAAGGCAGTGAGGTGTGGTGAAAGTAAGGCAGTGAGGTGTGGTGAAGGTAAGGCAGTGAGGTGTGGTAAAGGTAAGGCAGTGAGGTGTGGTGAAGGTAAGGCAGTGAGGTGTGGTGAAGGTAAGGCAGTGAGGTGTGGTGAAGGTAAGGCAGTGAGGTGTGGTGAAGGTAAGGCAGTGAGGTGGTGAAGGTAAGGCAGTGAGGTGTGGTGAAGGTAAGGCAGTGAGGTGTGGTGAAGGTAAAGCAGTGAGCTGTGGTGAAGGTAAGGCAGTGAGGTGTGGTGAAGGTAAGGCAGTGAGGTGTGGTGAAGGTAAGGCAGTGAGGTGTGGTGAAGGTAAGGCAGTGAGGTGTAGGTGAGATGTAAGGCAGTGAGCTGTAGGTGAAGGTAAGGCAGTGAGGTGTGGTAAAGGTAAGGCAGTGAGGTGTGAAGGTAAGGCAGTGAGGTGTGGTGAAGGTAAGGCAGTGAGGTGTGGTGAAGGTAAGGCAGTGAGGTGTGGTGAAGG
The DNA here is from genome assembly GCF_038502225.1 of Cherax quadricarinatus. Lineage (NCBI taxonomy): Eukaryota > Metazoa > Arthropoda > Malacostraca > Decapoda > Parastacidae > Cherax > Cherax quadricarinatus. The sequence continues at coordinate 18,455,145 of NC_091335.1, read as the reverse complement.
TAAGGCAGTGAGGTGCGTGTGGTGAAGGCGAGTACGGCAATGAGGAGTGTATGGTGAAGGTAAGGCAGTGAGGAGTGTATGGTGAAGGTAAGGCAGTGAGGAGTGTATGGTGAAGGTAAGGCAGTGAGGAGTGTATGGTGAAGGTAAGGCAGTGAGGAGTATATGGCGAAGGTAAGGCAGTGAGGTGCGTGTGGTGAAGGCGAGTACGGCAATGAGGATTGTATGGTGAAGTTAAGGCAGTGAGGAGTGTATGGTGAAGGTAAGGCAGTGAGGTTCGTGTGGTGAAGGTAAGGCAGTGATGAGTGTATGGTGAAGGTAAGGCAGTGAGGAGTGTATGGCAAAGGTAAGGCAGTGAGGTGTGGTGAAAGTAAGGCAGTGAGGTGTGGTGAAGGTAAGGCAGTGAGGTGTGGTAAAGGTAAGGCAGTGAGGTGTGGTGAAGGTAAGGCAGTGAGGTGTGGTGAAGGTAAGGCAGTGAGGTGTGGTGAAGGTAAGGCAGTGAGGTGTGGTGAAGGTAAGGCAGTGAGGTGTGGTGAAGGTAAGGCAGTGAGGTGTGGTGAAGGTAAGGCAGTGAGGTGTGGTGAAGGTAAAGCAGTGAGGTGTGGTGAAGGTAAGGCAGTGAGGTGTGGTGAAGGTAAGGCAGTGAGGTGTGGTGAAGGTAAGGCAGTGAGGTGTGATGAAGGTAAGGCAGTGAGGTGTGGTGAATGTAAGGCAGTGAGCTGTGGTGAAGGTAAGGCAGTGAGGTGTGGTAAGGTAAAGGTAAGGCAGTGAGGTGTGAAGGTAAGGCAGTGAGGTGTGGTGAAGGTAAGGCAGTGGAGGTGTGGTGAAGGTAAGGCAGTGAGGTGTAGGTGAAGGTAAGGCAGTGAGGTGCGTGTGGTGAAGGCAGTACGGCAATGGAGGGTGTATGGTGAAGGTAAGGCAGTGAGGAGTGTATGGTGAAGGTAAGGCAGTGAGGAGTGTATGGTGAAGGTAAGGCAGTGAGGAGTGTATGGTGAAGGTAAGGCAGTGAGGAGTATATGGCGAAGGTAAGGCAGTGAGGTGTGGTGAAGGTAAGGCAGTGAGGTGTGGTGAAGGTAAGGCAGTGAGGTGTGGTGAAGGTAAGGCAGTGAGGTGTGGTGAAGGTAAGGCAGTGAGGTGTGGTGAAGGTAAGGCAGTGAGGTGTGGTGAAGGTAAGGCAGTGAGGTGTGGTGAAGGTAAGGCAGTGAGGTGCGTGTGGTGAAGGCGAGTACGGCAATGAGGATTGTATGGTGAAGTTAAGGCAGTGAGGAGTGTATGGTGAAGGTAAGGCAGTGAGGTTCGTGTGGTGAAGGTAAGGCAGTGATGAGTGTATGGTGAAGGTAAGGCAGTGAGGAGTGTATGGCAAAGGTAAGGCAGTGAGGTGTGGTGAAAGTAAGGCAGTGAGGTGTGGTGAAGGTAAGGCAGTGAGGTGTGGTAAAGGTAAGGCAGTGAGGTGTGGTGAAGGTAAGGCAGTGAGGTGTGGTGAAGGTAAGGCAGTGAGGTGTGGTGAAGGTAAGGCAGTGAGGTGTGGTGAAGGTAAGGCAGTGAGGTGTGGTGAAGGTAAGGCAGTGAGGTGTGGTGAAGGTAAGGCAGTGAGGTGTGGTGAAGGTAAAGCAGTGAGGTGTGGTGAAGGTAAGGCAGTGAGGTGTGGTGAAGGTAAGGCAGTGAGGTGTGGTGAAGGTAAGGCAGTGAGGTGTGATGAAGGTAAGGCAGTGAGGTGTGGTGAATGTAAGGCAGTGAGCTGTGGTGAAGGTAAGGCAGTGAGGTGTGGTAAAGGTAAGGCAGTGAGGTGTGAAGGTAAGGCAGTGAGGTGTGGTGAAGGTAAGGCAGTGAGGTGTGGTGAAGGTAAGGCAGTGAGGTGTGGTG